>NW_008599395.1:18987-23326 GCF_000691845.1 Merops nubicus
CCTCTCCTCCACCATCTCCTATCTCTTTCATACGCCCCCAGCCTCTTCTGGCTGCTCACAAGCTATGATCCTCTCCTGGGGCATGGGTGGTCTCCCTCAGAGCCCTCCTGGCAGCCTTTGCTACCTGCAGATGGAGGTGCTGGTGAGGTGAGTGGGTGACTCAACTCCCCTTTTATGAGGTTTGTGGAATTATTTTGGCATTAAATCAGTGCCAGTGGAGTGCACCCCATTCAGTGCTCGTTTAGGACCATAAGTGGCTCTGGACAGGTTCAGAGCTGCCAGGTCACATTCACCAGAAGATAAGAATAATAAAAAAAATCGTACCAAGATTTCTAGCACTTTGCCTGACTCATAAGGGTCATAATCACCAAAACTGTGCTTGTCTGGGTGCCCCGCAGCCTTGGTGCAGAGCTGCTGAAGCAGAAATCGCTGCCTGACAGCCTCCAAATCCAGCCTCAGAGCAACCTCCAGTGGCAGCGAGCGGTTCCCACAGGCACGGCACCGATGCTCACCTCTGGGGACCATAGGGTACCTCTGCCACCACAGAGCAATGCTGGCCCTCTCTCCAGAGACGTACATGTAGAAGTAGTGTATGACCACTACCATTTCCATTAAGGCACCAGGATAAAAATCTGCTTTCAAAAAATTAAATTGTCAGTACTTCCTCATGACTCATCTAACAGCCTAGATGTGCTTCTGGCACAAAACCAAACCCATCATCCACTGAAGACCCAATTAAAAAGGAAAAAAAGGGGCAATTATTAGTTTAAAATTTTGTGTGAACTTTCTGCTGGTTACTGGTGAAGCCACACACTTGTTGAGATTCAAGAATGAGTGAGATACCTTAGCCCATGCATAAATAAGTACACACCCAAGGATCTTTGCTACGTAGAAATGGAATTAACCAAGCACATATTTAGCTTTGCAATACATAAAAGCGCTTTATTGAATCCAAGTCTGAACCACAGTCCACTGACATCAGTGAAAGATCTCCTGAGGACTTTGGGTTCAACTCACAGAAAGCCCTATCTGCTAATTTTTTACCACCACGAGCACACATGCTCTTGTAAATACTCAACTACAGCTTACAGTAGCAATCCACAGAGCACTGTCCCATCTCAGGTATGTCTTTTTTTATCATCTCATCTCATATACTGAATTTTGTGGAACACAGCTTGGTTCAGCCTACCTCAATCAAGCAGAAACTTTTACCAACGAGATCTATGTACTCTGCAATCCAGTTTCACAGACACATCGCATGCAACAGAAGTTACTTATAATAAGTAAAATCAACACCACCAAAGGTAATCAACATTTTATTTATGAACATACATTTACTATAAAAGCTGTTGCATTTTAGACAAGTTTTCCTAATTTTCAGAGGCATTTTAGAATAAATAAAGATTAGCATAATTGATATTCCACATTAGCTCCAGCTAGGAGAGCAATCCTTATCCTCAAATGGACATGCAAATAAGGATGGTCCCCTTCTGGTTCACCAACCTGTAGGACACTCACTGAGAACTACAGATGTACTGCATCAATAACACTACATAGCAAGAGTAAGGAAAAAAATACACCATGGAAAATGGGGGTGTGAAATAAAGATGGGTTATGACACCTTTTCAGGTTCTCTGAAGTACTAAGAGGCTAAATAAATCTGAGGCATCTAAAACCCATACATTACATACATTGTATTTGCTCAGCAATAATAAATCATTTTTTGCAACAAATACATTTACATTGTAGTTCAAATGTAGTAAAGCGTTATTTTTTTTTTCCTGTGCTCACAGTTCCTGATAAGAAATGTATCATACTTATGTGTTTAAGCTAGAAAAGAAAAAAAGGGGGGGGGGATATCTTAGCCTGAATGAATTTGCCGCGTAAGTCTTGAAAGGAAATATAAAATCAAACATAAGCAGTTGGCAAGTACAATTCAGAAAACTGGTGAAAATTGTTCTGTGCTGGTGAACAGATATTCATTAGGGGGAAAAATCGTTGGCTGAGAACACCGCTTATTTCGCTTTACGTACAAGCAACTCTGCTAAAACATGCATATATGGAACTAACTGATAGACACTGGGGTCCGTTTCTAAGTAGCTTCAGAGACCCAGCAGTGTATCTGCAGTGCAACACATACCCCTACCCCACCCCTTGCCCAAGCATTTTAGTCCAAACCATGCTCCTAAGCCCTTTGGGCACTTGCCCCTACATGAATGAGAAGCGGATCTAACATCTGTGACAACCAACCCTTTAATACACTTGGGGACCAGTTTGCACATCTAAACTCTATCCCACGGGTGAAGCAGTGGTAGTGACTCACACCAAACAGATGCACAAGCATGCATGGTCTCATTTCAAAACTAGGCCCAGACATCACACATTGACATATCCTTAATGCAGCACATGGAATCACACAGATGTACAAAGTCGGGTATAAAATCTGCTTCTTGAATTTCCACGTTACGCCTTGTTTGCTGGAAAATGTCATGATGACCACATGCAAAGAGTAAGTATCCTGGTTATCAAAACTCTTTAATAGTAAATCATGCAGATGGTTGATCGAAATATTGGACACTTCTTTCATTTCCAAAACATTCGTCTGATTTTTTTTTAATGTTTTTAAAAAAGTATTCCCCAGGTGAAGTCCGTGAAGGACTTCAGCTTTTTGGATTTATTGCATCCATAATAACTGACTGTGTGCAACAGCTTTGCATTTTCTAAGGCACAATGTTAAGGAAGTAACACACAACTTTCCAGCAGATAGCCACCTCCAGTGGCAACATTGTACATGGGTTTTCAATGACACACAGTTTTGCGAGGGTATGCAACTCATATGCAATGTCTAGCATTTAATTAAATAGTTGCTAGCTAGAGAAGTATTGCTTCCTGAATAACCACTTCCATTTACCAACACATCAAAAGACAATGGATGTCCACATAGATAAAATAAATTTCTATTAATTTAGTTTTATCATGGTTTTAAGGTAGAGTAAGACTTTTTTCCTCAACTTTAAGTTGCATTGTGAACTGCTAAAATGGGGTATTTCCAATAACTGTTTACTAAAAAGTGCTAGGATATTTTACAATTGCAACAGCCCCCTTAACCTTGTCTGTGTATTGTAGATAAAGTGACACAGCTCCGACAGCTGTTGCTACGAGCTGCTGGGTCACTTTAGTAAGGAGCACACTCTTAATCAAAAAGCACTAAGGAAAACTGGCCCAAACACAGGCAAGTTAAAGTTTTTTTGCCTACTTCTCCCGCCTCCTCCCTGCCTGCCTTCCACTCTCCTGGGTTTTATAGACTTTGTCGTGTAGTGTAAGGAGGAACACAGCCTCAAGGCTGTTTAACTGTGGAGGCATTTATGAAGGACAGCAGCCTTTATCTTTTGGGAGGACTTTATCTTTTGGGAAGTGAACAATCCAGGCAGTAGTGCCAAGTGCCAAGAACAAGAGTAGATTGTTCCTGAGGCATCCTTGGAAGGCCTAGGATGGAGCATAAGTGATACTATAGTAACCTTTTGCAGAATTTTCACAGGGTGTTAAAAATGTAAGAGGGGTAGAAGCTTGGCAAGGGTCATACAATTAATATTCATTTAATAATGAGCTTGTAATATGTGAATAATTGCTTCTAACCAATCTCGGTTTGTATGCTAAGCGCGTGGACAGCTGAAACTACATAAACTGGGCTATTTGGGCAAATAAATGGAGAACGACCATTAATGGCATCGGTGTGTGTCGTTACTTGGGCCTCGCTGCTGTGACCCCTGTTCCCTGCAACTGGTGCCTAGAGCAGGGACAGGGAGTCGGGCAGGCTGCGCTTAAATGTGGGTGCCCTATAACGCTTAAATGCGGTGCGCTTAAGTGCGGAAAATCTCCAAAAATCTCGTGAAAACGTGATTACGGGAGTGCAGTGTCGAGGCAGCAAAAGAGGGCTCGACCGGGAAGAAGTCGGAGCCTGGAGCGCTGTGCTGCAGAACAGCCCTTTTGCAAGGTAAGACCGCTGGCGAAGCGCCGGTCTGTTTACTCGCTGGTATGCTCTCTAAGAGAGGGGAAGAAGCGAGTACTAAAGACTTAGGAGCCTTTATTAAGTGGGCACGAAAAAAGGGTCGCTGTGCCGACACGACCCTGATATTTAACCCGGACGAGTGGTGTGAAGTTGGGGATTTACTGTGGTCGGCTACGACAGAGGACGGAAAAGAAGGCAAAGAGGCGCGGGAGCTGGGTCCTGTGTGGCGTGTCGTCATCACTATGTTGCGCGAAATGCGAGCGGAGCGCGAGGTAGCTGCAGCGGCTATGGCTGGTTTTTCAAGGGGGGCGGGACATCCTGCCCCCGCCC
>NW_008599396.1:0-37032 GCF_000691845.1 Merops nubicus
AGAATGAAGCAAACAAAACGTAAGCCCGCTAAAGCGCCCGGAGGCCCCGGGGAGGTCAGTGTCACGGCCCTGTCGTAACCAGAGAGGGGAAATGTCCCTTGGCAGAGCAGAGGCAGAGGGGAGTTCCCGTTCACCGAGCGCTGCCCGGCTCAGCTGGCGATGCACAGCCCGAGTCCCATTCCAGAGACAGATCCCCAGCTACAAAACACTTGTGTCTGGGAGTGCAGAGCTGTCCCACATGGGAGAAGATTTTTCTCCATGGCTTTAGATCTACTGATGTCTGCAGAAGTGTCATGCCTGGAATGGAACGTCAGAGAAGATGACGTTCGAAGAAAAGGAAAGAAAAAAATTAAGAAGACATTCCATATCAGCTAAAAGAGAAGCAACCTACACCAGTCTAACCACCCATGACACTTCAGCCGTTATCAGAAACAGTAAAACCACAAGACCTCACTCTGCCTGCAAACCATGCCAGATACTCTCAAAAGTGCTTGTGAACTTTCCTCTGACAGACAGTAGAAAATGGGTTTATTTTTCCCATCAGCCAAATTCTCAAACAGCAGCACAGACACAGAAGCTGACCCAACATTTTAAGAGGTTTTGTCCAGTGTTTGGTTGCTGAAGCTATCACAGAAATTATATTACCCTTTCTAATGGAAGGGGGAATGTCCACAAAACAATTGGACTGTTTGCATCCTAAAATCCCTGTCCTGGTCTGTTCCTGCATCTCAGAGCTGCCCAGGCAGCTGGAGCACAGCCTGCCTGTCCTGACTTCAGGGACAACGTGATGTTTCATTGCTGGCACCAGCATGCTGCACAGCCAAAAGGCACTGGTGGTGGTGGTGGAGCGTCCTGGTGATCTGCTTGTGAGCTGCTACCCCCTGCAGAGGGGAAGGCCCCAGCTAGGGAGTGAAGGCAGTTCATATTTTCTCCCTGAGCCTTCCAGCTGCTTCCCTGTTCTCTCCTCACCACCCCTAAATGGAGTTTCAGCAGTCAATTCACATTCACACCTTACCCCAGAAAGGCCACACCAGACTCAGCCATGTTCACCCCTCCTTGAGATACCCTTTATTGCTAAAGGTGCAACTATTAGCCCAAAACTGAATTGCCTTTGCCATAAAATAAGATGTTTCCTTTGCAAAGGGAACAACTACAGCAAACAGAAGTCACTTAGAGCAGTGTGGCTGCAGGGCTCAAAAAAAGTCATTGATCAAGATTTTTCAGAACCACCCGTGGGGACACCTTCCACCCCTCAACTGTATTCTGCTCCTGTAAAGCAAATGGACAGTTTTAGAAAGGCTGTATCAATGGGATGGGCTCACCAACAGCCTCCTTCAATTGAGAGCCAAGACATCTTCTCTGATGTTTCTTGACTTGATTCATTTCCTTTGTAAGCCAAAGTCAGCCATAAGGCTGGGCCCCTCATCAGAAGGCAGAGTCCCAAGCCATGAGCAGCCTGCTAGGGGACAACTGTTTTGCTTTGATCTTTTTCACTTCTCATACCTCAGTGTACATTGTAAGTACTCAGTCAGTCACATCCTTGTACTCCTCACATTTTTTAGCCACTTTTCTGCCTGCTGCAGTGCCCACGCCAAAGAAAGGAGAACTTTGAAGAGATCCTGAGGGTTTTGCTATGGCACGTTGGCATCCTGACCAATATTTCAATGTCCCAGTCCATCATGCTCTTTTTCCATTCTGTTCTTTGATTTATCTTGATAAATCGAACAAAAATCTTCCAGAACATCCCATTCATCTCCTTACCCTGATTCCAGAGAAAAGCCAAGTCACCAAAAGCTATGAAGAAATGGTTCCTTTCTCAGTCGCTTGAGAATCACATCACCAGGAGCTCTCACAACCACCCAAGCAAAGCTGCCAGCCAGCACCCTCCACCAACATTTTCATTGCCAGGAATCAAAAGCAAAGCACCACCCACTGCTGCCACCAGTGCCAAAGGGGAAAGACCCCACAGATTTCAGTGGGCAACCAGGTGGAGAGCAGAAGAGAGCAGCTGTCTTCCTGTGCTCTGTGTAAGCTCCTTTGCCTTGTTACCTTCTCATCTGAGAGCTCCGTGCTCCAGGGTGACTCCAGGCTTGTGGCAGATAGATGTAAGAAGTCCTTTATACACAGAACAAAGGATTTAAAGAGCTTAAAACAAGTAGCTACAGGCTACCATCTATTCAGAAACATTCCCAGGTTTCCAAGTGCCCTTTCACCCACCATGGCACTCGCCTCTGCTGCACCCACCAGATACACAGTGAGATACACAAGCTCTGGTTACAGCTCTGGATGCCTATGTGAAGCCAACTGCAAGGCTATGCCACCAAGGCACAAGGTGGAAATGGCTGGGTAAAGGGGTTTGAAAATGCCAAAGAATGAAAACATTCCAAGATTCATCCTTTCTAAGAGCAAGGAATGCAGAAATGACATAAAATGATACCAGCTCCGACCTACTGCTCTGTTTTTGCAGGATCCAGCTGAAGAGAACAAAACCCAGAGAATCTGTTTCCTACCCCCTGCATAAGCTAGAAGACTCTTCCACAATCATACTCGGGAAAGCAAATTGCATTGGTCTATAAAATTAACATAGGCTGTATTAAGCCCTTTCCTTGTGTACACAGAAATGCTCATCGCTGTGTTACCTTCACCATCCTTGGTCTTTGGCTTTCTCTAAGAAGCGAAACACTTCTTTGGAGAGAGCCATGCCAGAAAAGCATGGTTCCAAAAGCACCTCAGGAAGAAGTCAGCGTCCAGAAGAAGGAAGGAAATCTTACCGTTTTGTCTGGGGACAAGTCTGATGGCCACATGTCCTGTTATTGTCTGGTTGTGGTTTATTCCTGCACATATAGTCTGGATAAATTTCATTGTCTATGGTACAAAACACCAAGCGGGTTTGGAAACCTAAAGGAGAAGCAAGAGAATATCCTGATCAACACAAGTCACCCAGGACCAGGTTTGCATGGGTGTAGGCAAGACAAGTTTCTAAAGCAGTGCAGAATCCACACCCACCCCAGCCAACCTGGAGAAGAGTCCTTTGGTCTGTCACTACACATATGAACCACCCCACAGTACAGGAGCCCACTGGAAGGGCAAGAGAGACAGAATAGTTCTTTGTAGCTGAGGAGCATCTTCCTGTTGTTTTATGGATTGAGAGTCACAAGGAAGTGCCATAGCCATGTGGTTCATCAAGGAACCCTACGTGATGTGTGCAGCCTCCCGTTTGAAGGTCAGTCTTGTGAAGATGGGATATGGGAGAAAAACTTGCAACTCTTCATACTTTTTACACGATAAAAGTGCCCAGGCAAAGATAATATCAGCACCTACAAGCACAACATGGCAAAAGCTATCAAAACGTCCATCAGCACAGAAAACTAGAAGAGGCTGACAGGAGCTCTAGATCAGCTAGTCAGCTGAAGCAGGGTTTTTTGTTTGTTTGATTGGGTTTTTTGTTTGTTTGGTTGTTTTTTTTTTTTTGGTTGGTTGGGTATTTTTTTAGCTTAAAATCCGTAACTTTCCTTGTGGAAGAATCTGTAAACTGAATATGATGTGATACCCCAGGAGACCTGACAGTCCCCCTGTAGAAAAACAATCTTTCAGGCTGTGGTAGAGGGGAATGATGTGATTCAGTTATGTAGGCCAGGTCAGTTTGGAGAATACCTCTCAAAGTGGTTGAAAAGGCCTGAAAAGGACATAAAGAACTGAAGAAAAAAACAAACAAACAAACAAAGAACAAGGCAAAGTCTATCCATGAAGATTCCTGACAGATCCTACTAACAAGCGTGAGGACTAGGGCATGGAAAATAAGAGAGGACAAGGCATGGGAGACAGTCCTGTTGTGGCTCCAGGCGTGACCGAAGCTCAGCTGCCCGCTGCAGGTACGTGTGCTGCCTTCCAGGAGCAGCCTGCTGGGACGCAGCTGCAGAGGGCAGCACACGGGCACACTGTCTGCGGGGTGTGGACACAAACCCTCACCAGCCTCAGAGAGCAGGTCCTGGCCCCTCACCTCCTCCACACTCGGCGCTGCACTCGCTCCAGGACCCGTAGCTCCAGCTGTAACCCGGGGGCTGTCCTTGCACGGGCAGGTAGTACTCGTACTGCACCCCGGGGTTGGGCTCCTGGCTGATGAGCTGCGGGAGCACGGGAGAGAGTCAGAGGAAGAGCAGCAGCAGCACTTCTCCCCTTCACAGCATTTCCCCACCACAGCTGAGGCTTTGAGCTGACCTGCACCCCTCCCGTACTCTTTACGCTGTATTTCCTCCCTGCCTTCTATGACTTCCCAGAGAGCATTATTTTTCAGAGGAGGGTGCATTCATCCCTCTCATTGAATCATCAGATCACTTTGGTTAGAAAAGACCTCTAAGATCGAGTCCAACCATTAACCCTACTCTACCAAATCCACCTCTAAGCCATATATCCTCAAGCACCACATCTACGAGGCTTTTAAACACATCCAGGGATGGTGACCCAACCACCTCCCTGGGCAGCTTGTTCCAATGCCTGGTAACCCTTTCAGTGAAAAAGTTCTTCCTAGTGTCAGTGTAAACCTGCCCTGGAGCAGCTTGAGGCCATTCCCTCTTGGTCTATCACTAGTTGCTTGTGAGAAGAGAACAGTGCCTGCCTCTCTATAACATCTTTTCAGGAAGCTGTAGAGACTGTTAAGGTCCCCCCCTCAGCCTCCTTTTCTTCAGTCTAAATAGCCCCAGTTCCCTCAGCTGCTCCTCATAAGACTTGTGCTCTAGGCCCTTCACCAGCTTCATTGCTCTTCTCTGGACCTGCTCCAGCACCTCGATGTCTTTCTTGTGTTGAGGTGCTCAGCATCAGGAGATCCCCAGCTGCTCCAGTAACAGTAGGCACCCTTCCTGGCCTACAGCACACTACAACAAGCAGTGCCCCAGAGCCTGTCCCTGCCCCAACACCATTTGCTGCTGACTCCCCTCCCATAATGTCAGAGTCCAAGGGAACAGGCAACATCGAGACTTGCCCTGCTCCTTTCCAGGCAACAGAACCAGAGCAGCAAACAGTGTTATTGCTGCAAGACGACCACTTTGGTCTAGCGTGGGGGCCTACAGCCTGGTAAGATTCCTGAGGACCTCATCACTTCTCCAGCCTTTCCTAGGGGGTCCCCACCAACACGCTCCCACCGCACAAAGCGAGGGCTGCCAGGCAAAGCAGGAGAGCAGGAGGGCCAGCCGGGGGCAGGCACCGCCGCCTACCTCGATGACGAGGGGCTCCGTGGTGGGACCCCTGGCGTGGAGGAGCTCTGGGGCCAGGTCACCCTCCGAGCCACGCTCGTAGTGCAGCACCGTGCTGGCCACCTGCAGCGCCCGGCTGAAGTCGATGGTCCAGTGCCCGTTCAGGTAGTACTCCCCTCGCACGT
This sequence comes from Merops nubicus, assembly GCF_000691845.1. NCBI lineage: Eukaryota > Metazoa > Chordata > Aves > Coraciiformes > Meropidae > Merops > Merops nubicus. The sequence continues at coordinate 5,375 of NW_008599396.1, forward strand.
TCTTCACAGCTGGACAAGCACACGTGCCACAGAAGAAAAGGCAGTAACTTAACATAGCTATAACCTGGCTCTTGGCTCCACTCCAGATACCACAGGACAGAGCTTGCTCCAGGTATTAGCAACCCACAGAGCTCTCAGCTCTGCCATGTGAACCCCAGCTCCTTTCCATCAGTGCTGCAACCCTTTGTCCTGCAGCACCTTTTGTGTGTTGACAATCTCATACAGCAGTGTCTACCAACACAGCAAAGATTCACATGTTGAAAGAGGCCTCTAAGAACTCCACAGGGATGCTCCTCTTTCCACTCAACACTGTTGCAGGTGTGACAAGTACAAGTGACCATCATCCTCCAACAATGCTGTCCCCCTGGAAGGCTCTCTTGCCAGAAACTACTCCACGTTCAGACTGTAGTTCTCACCACCCTTCCTGCAGACCAAGCACTTTTTTGCTTCACAGTCAAAAGCCTCCAGCACATTCCAGCCCTGTCTCTGCACTCCCCACTGATAGCCACTGATGGAAGTGATTTCTGATGGAAGAGTCAGAAAGCAGAAGACTATTCTCTGCTGGAATTTACTCAGCTCTGCCCAGAAAGTTAGGTGAGGACATTTATTCCTCCTTTTTACCCTTTGCAGCATGATCAGAGTTTGAGGTTGTACCCAAAAGATATCTATGGGGAAAAGAAGCCCAGTGCAAACTTTTGGATGGCAGGAGTAGTAAGGGTTTACATTCACCAAGCAAACAGCAGAACTCCTAGCCAAATTTTGCTATATCAGCTAGACTCCTTCTAAGTTCCAGACAGGAAGTCTGAACATGGTTTGGGTATTTTTATTTCCCCCTCAACAGCAAGATCACCACAGGAGAAAAAATGATCTAAACATGAAGCCCAGAGTTGAGCATCACTAACACTTATATCACACTTAGATCCTGGTTTTCAGAGGTTTTTCCCTCTGCCATATCAATCCCTTGAAGTAAACATCCCAAAGTCCAATATACCTGAAACCCAAATTTTAATGCAATGGCTGGAATCCAAATGACTATAACACAAGTTCTGACATTAGTCTTACCCAGGAAGTTCCTGCTGGGCATAACCTCCTTAATTTGAATGCTTGTGGCTCCCACAGGGATGATGAATATTTGATTGTAACCTGGGGGGAGGGGGGGAAATAAGAGGATTATTCAGTAACTGTCTGTGGATGCCACAAAGTGACTCTTCTGTGCCAAAGATGCTCATGGTTTCATTAGTGCCTGAACAGATGGATGAGTTTTATGATGGTGGCTTGAAGCATTTCAGCTGACACTTTATCTGGATTCTGAATAGCTTCATCCTATGCAAGCCACAGGTCAGTCCATGTGCAAGAAGTTCCAGTTACACCTCAGAAAAGCAACCACCAGAGTCAGTGCAAAGTCCATTTTTTAGATTTTAAGATCTTGGAATTTCAGCAAGCATCATACTGGAGCTCAACACAGAGAGATTTGCCCACAAGTGTAGTTGTTATCTCGAGATTTTTCAAAACTGGCCAAATGCAGAAGATGTAGCCCCATTTCTAGTCCTGCATTAATGCTGGTGGGGCTATCAAGACACTGGACAGTGGGACAGTCTTATGAAGGAGGTATATGGTGATGTTCATATAGTACTGTACAACACCTGCTGGAGACTGAGAAGGGAAGGACACCAGCAGCATGGCAAGTACTTCACTACTTCACTCTGTACAGAGACTAAGGAAGCAGTTCCCAGGATCATGCCATCAATACATTTTCTGATGCTAAAGCAGCTAAAGAGCAACGTGTCTTAGGGACATTTGATGAATATCAAAGCCTGCCTACAAGTATCATGTGAGCAGAAGTCCCCACTGGCCCTTGTAGTAGCTTGACTTTACTCTCTCCTTCTCACCTGTCCAAACTACCCAGATCATCTGTACCTTTGGGGAGGCTGGGCACATCAAAAGTGCCCTTCACAAGATAGCAGGTGCTGCCATCTCCTCCACACTGCAGGCACTTGTCTTCCATCTTGGCAGATTCCAGCATGTTGTCACAGCCAACTGCCTGTCAGAGCACAGGAGCATCGATATGAATAAACCATAATGACAGAGCAAAGAAATCAAAAATGGCCAGATTCTGGAGTGATCTGATGAGAAAGCCTGAATTAGGGTGTCTGGGAAACCAGAACAGGGCAGGGAAGGAGTTGTCAGAGAAAGGACAGAGCTGGCATCTTCTATTTCACATTCAGAGGCCGGTAGATAAATGCTGTCCACGTGCTCCTCGGCACCTTGGAAACAAAACAGTTCTCCTTTTCTGAGGCTACTGTAAAAGGTCAAATAAAACGAAGTGAGGCACCAGACAGACTGACAGACCCTACGGTAAATGAAGGAAGCAACAAGATGACTAACCTGACAAACTCCCTCTACACAGATGTCCCGCTTGCCAGGTTCACAGGTAGTCCCATCTACCACTGCTTCCTTGTGCCTGTAGTAGAAGTTCTCTCCCTTGGGAATACAGTTCAACTCACACTTATTAGGCACTGGTAGGAGAGAAAACATGAACATTATGTAGCACAGCTAATAGCCTGATAATGCATCAGGAGCCTGGTTTTAGATCACGGGAGCAGAAACAGTGGGCAGACAGATTAAGTGGCAGATATTGAACAGATTCCTGGGTCACAAACTGCTGGGGGCTGGAAAAATACCCTTGTAAAATCTCATGATATATAACCATTTCCATGGGCATCTTGGCCAGCCAGTGGTGGAGAGGGGACCTTGGGCCAGGTAGATATTTGGTTATTCCTTAGTAGGACTGCTCAGAGTACAAGGCTTTCTAGAATGAGAACAAGTGCTGGTAGAGAACAGTTAATGAACAAACCTTTAAATTAACCTTGAAATCCGCTGTAATTTGTTAAACAATTGTGAATGATAAAATGTCAAAGCTCAGAGCAAGGACCTCTGATTCTTACAACTACCTTCTGAGGTGGTTCCTCAAGAAAGCCAATTAAAAGTGATGTCACATTTTCTGAAGCACTCATTAATTATATGCATTAGTTTCTCCCGTGCTCTGCTCATATTCTTTAGCCAATATTGAAAAATAGAGCAGAGCTTCAGCTTCTCTAATACTTTAGGACCTAGCTGCAGTTCCAGCTTTCTTGAACAGTGCTTCTGAGAGAATGGCTGTTAGGAGAGATGACTACGTGTTGCTGGAGTGGGAGCTGTCTCCTGGCCCGTGCATCCCGTGTCTTCATGAGAGCAATGCTTTGCTTCTGGAAAGAGATTTTTTTCCCATGTCACCCCCTGCACCCCCACTCCAACTAAGGAAGTACCCTATGAGGACACTGCAGTCAAAAACATTACAGCCACTTCAAAACCTGCTGCTGATAATTAGGGATCAAGTGCAACCCTACAGGGTTGTCATACCTCCATAATATGGGAGCCACTTGTATTTCTTCCCTTGGAATTCTGTCTCATCGAACTCTGCACATTGCTCTGCCCGGAAATCCCGGGAGCCATCTGGGCAGCTCTGTTGGGAGGAGAAAATCTTGTCATGGGCCATTATAAAATGGAGGAAAATTAAGTGTACAATAGAAAATTAGGTTTCTAGTTGTTATTGCTCCCATATAAAATCATGGCATAAATTTAATATGCTTTTGAAGGGGTGCTGTTGGTGAACTGCATTCACCAGTGATGCCAGAGGAAGAGAAACTAATAATGACAGATTACTTCTGACCAAGAATGAAGTTTGTCAGGGGAAAAGGAGCAACAGGCAAGCAAAATCAAAAAGCAGAGCACAAAGAGCACTGTACCTGAATGTTGCATGACCGATAACTTCGAGCTGGTCCAACACAACTGGAAGCACCTTCTGTCCTGAAAGACAGCAAACCAACACAAAGCTTTCTGAAGAATACACATGCAAAAAATCATCTTGTGGCAGACACACAGATCACCTTCACACAGTTTCCTGAGAGGGCAAAATAACTAATATAGTCTTCTCTTCCACTAAAGCAAGCAGGCATCTTCTAGTGCCAACTTCTGCTATGGTTTGTGCTGTGGCATGACTGGGACACACGCCATGACCAGATGCAGTATGACTCTTCAGGGTCATGTTTTTACTAAATAATGGAAGCAGAGCTCTCAGTCTTGTGTCCTCCAGCAAATAGTCAAGGTGTCCATACCACAACCAGAAATGGGTTCTGAGCAGTGGGAGGGTAATGGCCAAGTAGTAGGAAGGGCTAAACATGTCTATGGAAAGTGTCAGTCAAGTGACTCAGCTGAGAATTATGGAGAGTAACAGTTATGGAGGAAACTGATCTGAAAAGCCAACCAGTGTCTAATATCTCAGCATTCCTAAAATGGAGAGACAGGGGTTCTGCCATGTGTATACCATACGGGCAGCCTTCAAGAGAGACCTTTCGTTATCCTGGGTGAGAAGAAGCAGTGCTCTGTAACTCTGGATTCTTCTACTGAAAAAAAAAAAAAACCTGCTAATTTCTCTAAACATAAAATGTTGGGTTTTTTTCAGGATATTATTGACAGTCTGGCTTTTTTTTTTTTTTCCCCCCTCTTTTCCTTATTTTTATCCACAACAGCATCCCTAAGGTCCATCACTCCCAACAGGTGCAGTCCCAGTTATTGCCCTCACTGCATCTAACCCAGGTGCAAATGAGATGTCACAGCATTAATGCTGCTTGAGCCAACTCCACTCCTCTATTTCTTCTGGGGCAATTTACCTTCCTGGGAATCACAGGCCTGAGAAAAACTTGGCACAGTCACTGGATTTCAGGAGAGAAACTCCTGGACTGTTCTCCTTCTTCCCCCAGGGCTTGCCACGCTAGACTTGATGGAACAGCTCCTGCCATACTAATCACTTGACTGCAGAGCCTCAGATCTCACAGGGAAACTCACTGTGCTCTAGGAAAGGAGCCAAAGCAAGGATGTGTTGAAGAAAGCACTATTCAAAATGACAGTGATGAGACTGAAGCTGAGGATCACCTCAAAGTGGACTCGGGTGGCTTTTTCCCCGGAATCAAACACTAGGTCATTTTGTTCTGGATGTACATTGGAACATAAGTGCAGGAGCTCAGCAGCAGGAAAACACACTGAAAGAAAGAAAAAAGGAGGTGAGGCCTCACCTTTGGGAGTAGCAGCGCCGTTGCCGAAGGCTGACTCCACCACCACAGCTCCGGCTGCACTGGCCCCACTCACCCCAGCTCCCCCAGGCAGCAGTCTGCCGCTTCATCCGGGGGCCCTGGAAAACCCAGACATATCAACCAGATAGGGCAACACAGGGGAAAAACAATGAAGATGAAGCAGAGCTCCTGTGTGTTTTCCTTCCAAAGAAACTGTCTTGCTGGGCTCTATTCCTAGCAGGAAAAGTGGCAGAGAATAATACATCAGAAACGTCCAGCCTCTAATATCTAGGAGTATTAGCTTCCTGAAGCCATACAGCACATCCAGCTTTGTAATCTCCCTTAAACTGTTACTGTTTGTCTATTCATAGAATCTGAGCACTCCTGAATAACCATCTGAAAGAGGATAACACCTCCCTCTCAGCCAGGCAGCAAAGGCAAAACGTTACTTTGGGGACTATGAGTGCTGTCACTCCACACCAGATCAGTACAGCCACTTAATCCCAAATCCTTGGCTCCAAGACAGATACTTAAGAGAAATAAGTGAAGCAGTAAGGAAATCCCTGGAACATGCTTTTTGCTACAACAAAATTCTATTTATGGATCTTTTTTTCCACCCTATCCAACTGTGTCCAGTGATGAGGTCAAGGTATGGGCCATCATTAGCTGCAGCCTTAAACAACCTTGTGTTTAGAAAGTCTGAATGGATGCTGACATTAAGAGAAATAAGCACGATAATATACATAAAAAGTTTCAAGTACAAGGCAAGCAACCAAAAAACATTGTCTTAGAATTTTCAGGAAAAACGTGTCTGCTGCAGCTGATAGGGTCCATATAGAGCAGGACATGGGGGGTTAGCAGGAAGAATAGAAATATCTTGAGAAAAAAGAAAAAATACAAGAGGCAACAGGATTAATTCTACTTGGGAAAAGAAGGTAAGAGCAGGGAGCAAAGACTCTGTAAAAACAGGGTTTGCTGTGCAGCTGCACCTGAAGGGCAGTTTGCGTGTCTATTATACAACTGAAAAGGAAATGCATAGCATTTGGGCACCCAGACATTTGGGGTAGCAAAAAGTGGGCAGGCACAGAAACAAAAGGTAAAAAATGATTGAGGTGTACTCTGAGTCCCTTCCACACCCACAGTATCCCTGTGTCTGCCCCCAATCCATCTACTTTCACACAGCCCCTTTTGACTTGAACACAGCATCCCATGTTCCCATGCCCTACACTGCTCTGCTTGTGCTCTGTTTCCATTCCTTCTTCTTGGCATTCCAGCATCCTCCTGTAAGCCATTCCCTGACAATCACCCAGCTGGTAGATGCCACCATAAGGGTTTTCCAGTGGAGTGGAGGAACATCCTAGAAATGGAGAATTTTTCCATAGCAGGGATGTTAGCCCTACTCAGCCAGCACCTTCCACCCACCCAGATCACTTTCCAAGGCCTACAAAACTCCTCACCTGAAGAGCATAATTTTCACTTCAGTTAACTGGCAACGGCTTTTACATCCAGATGTCCAGGTCTCTCCTAGAAACAGGAGCTAGCCTAATAAATTATCCAGTGAACCCAACCCAGGCAAGATGCACGGGTTAATCCTCCCTTGTCGTTTAAGCAGTTCTTGTAATTTTCTACACTCGCTCCCTGCCTGACCGTATGTCCTGGAGTCACAGGCATCTTTCTCTTTCAGCCTCTTTTCAGGAGTAACTCCCTGCTGCTGGCAGAGCAACAGAGATACTAGCTGATCGTATTTATCCACTTACTACCAAATTACCCACAACTATCTAGCTGCAGAGTCACCCCAAATTCTTCCCCCCTATTACCTGTATTGCTGTAATGTGCAAACCTTCCTAGCCCATGCTATTCGATTTCCTTCACACAAGTTTTGTGCAATTCTTTTTAATACCTCTGCAAAACAAAATCCTTCAGGGCAAGTTTTCTGGTTCAGACTAACTCTGTTTGCCTTCACCCCGCTCACTCAATGGCACTACCCAGGTTACAGCCACTTCACATACCTTCTCTCTGCCAAGTCAACATCCCCCTGACCTCTTGCCAAACCCTTCTCCCATTCTTCCATTCCAGATATTGAGCTCAGTGTTTGTCTTCTGCATTCTCATTTGCCTTTCTGGGAGTAATCCCATCACTAGAGTTTTAGCTTTCAGCAAGGCATCTTATTTTCCCAAGTTTTTCTTTCAGGCACCTAATTCCTCCCCCTGTAATCCTCCTCCCTAACTCTCAAAAGAATGAAACATGCTGCCACTGTGTTTCTCTGCAATCTTATTCCTCTGTATCAACTGACTGATTTAGGAGCAGTATTAGCTCACCCTGGAAACAAGGGACCTTTCAGTCAGCATCAGAGAGAAGAAAACACGTAGATAAAAATCCAAAGGAAGAGCATTTGAAAGTCAGATTACTGAAAGGCAATTAGGACAGAAAGCCCTTCCCTGACACCCCCCCCAACCTGATAAATATTCCAATATCCCTCCTACAGGAGCAGCAGCCTTTATTCTTTCTGTAGAGAGTAAAGTCTGCAGGGACTCTTTGTTGTAAGGCTTGTGCATCTGCAGAGGGCAGGAATATCATCTTCTCAGTATCGCTCCATTTAGGTACACCCCAAAAGGAGCATCAGCCAGAGGAATCCTCCCAGAGCCATACAGTGTCTGAGAAACACTTCAACAGGGGCTCAGCTCCCACATTCAGAAATCTGGGCACAGCCCTCATTACTTCGGTAGCTGAATGCATGTGTATACAAGCAAATATAAAGCTGTGTAGTTACAATATTTAGAATAAAGAAGGTAAATATTTATAATAAGTAAGAAACCTATTATGACATAAACTGACGGGTTTAGATTCTGTCAGCTAGTTTCTGTTCCAAAAGTCTCTTTCTGTTCTCTTCAGCATCTGGAATGCTTTTATCTGTTGCCAATCAGTACAACTATATCACAGCCTTTCCTGGACCCCAGAATTAAAGTTTTCAAACTTCATGACTGTTACAAATTCATTTGGTTCCATTCCTCCCCCGCTTCAGCGTGACATGCACATGAGAACACAGTTCCTTCATCTACATTGAGCATATACTTTAATGTTTCAGAAAAAGCAAGAGAAAGTGTACAGCTTGACTACTAAAACCTCCAGAAAGGGCAGTCAGTTCACGTCCAACTGCTCTGTGTAGTTTCACTGCCTGTGGAGACAACAGAAATGCACATCTTCTGGGGATATTGGTGATGCACGTGACCCTGGCTCCACACGCTCTCTGTGCTCATTGGCACACAGGCTGCCGTGGGTCAGAAGAACTTTAGAAGGTCAGTGATTTCATTTTCATGAGCACTGCATTGCTTCCATCAGTTCCTAGACAGATGCATTGCTGATGCAGCCGCAGCATCTGCTGTTACCGGGCCAACCGTATCTGATAGAATCAGCAAGTACAAAAGCTAGGTCTCTGAGTCTCCAGAGCTCCACACCTCATCTTTAGAGACAATCCCAGTATGCATGGGACACAAACAAAAGAATTCTGGAAAAGAGTCCTAGATAGCATTATATATATATCACGTAATATTTATTTTTATACATGAAACATGCACTGGAAGAGGAGTGATGAGTGGGACTCAGAAAGACAGAAAATGTTGGCATCATGTAGAAACACTTTAAAAAGGGCCCTTGAAAGACTTCTCAGTCAGCCTGATGAGATGGATAGGAAACTGCTTGAGAAGAAGACCGTGCTTCCCAGAGGGATGCATTACAGGCATGCAGTGATGCACAGAGTTCATATAACCAAATGTGAGCTACTGATTTATCATGAATAATTTCCTAGTGCCTTGCTGCAACTCAAACAATAGCAAGCTATCAAAGCAAACATCAATTTACCATACAGTCCAAAGACTGCAGTGAAGGTCTGCAGTCACAGGTCCAAACAAACCCAGCCAGGCTCTTACCCTTACCCTTAGCCTTTCCCTGACCCCTTGGGCACCTTTGAGGGCCCAGAAGTCAATCTGAAGCATTCTGTGATTCTTTGTGCTGTCCTCCCAGACTGACAAGCAGCAACAAGACACCATGTTACACCATTCCAACAGTCACTGCTCAAAGCACACGGTGACTGACATCCATGCCATGCCTGAGAAGTTCTGGATGAGGCCACCACTTGCCCAGAAGGTCACATAGCTTTGGTCCATCGAGCTGCAACTGGATCACCTCTTTGGACACTGAGGAATTGTTACTGTGACTTCTTCAGCTGCAGCACACAGTTACTGGGCTCCATCCAGATCTGATACAAATCTCAGGGACAGCACTGAGAACATGGTGGCAAATTCTTGACACTGGAAGCTGACTACAATCGTTACCCACTGAAAACAGGTATTGGTGCCAACGATAAAGTAAGTCATGTGGTGTTACCTTCATTTTATGCTTAAAACCACAGCAAAAACCAGACTCTCTGTTTTTAACCTTTCTTACTATTTTTTAAATAACAGTACATGTTTTTATTTGATAAATATCTACTTTCTGGGCTTTATAGTTTCTGAAATAATTTGAATGTTTATTTTGACACACCCCTGAACTGTAGCCCCATTGATGAAACTTGTATGAAAGAAGAGAGAAAACCAAATGCTTTACAAAAGCATGTTATCACCACAGTCATTTATTCCATAATAGTTTCATTGCCAAAGCCTTGGCAAGCAAGAAGTCTCCAGTGAAAAATGCAGCTTTGCTAAGTTTGAATAATAATTGCTTAGAGAAAAGTTAATTGCTTAGAGAGAAGTTAATGAGGGAAGGGGAGGAAAAAAAGAAAGGCTTCAAGGTGCCCTGCGGGCTGGCTGCTCCCAGTGGGCAGGGGGCCAGTAGCAGGGAGGGAGCTCTCCCGGGCTGGCAGGGCAAGCCAGGAGCAGCACAAGCCAGGGCACAGCCCCAGCCCTGGGACTGGGCACCTCCAGCCAAAGCTGGGCTGGCATGTGGGGCTACAGCCAGGCAGGGCAGCGAGAAGCTTTGCTGCAGCATCCCCGGGGCAGGAGCCAACAGCCCCCAGGGGGCCACAGGGGTGTGGGCAGTGTGGGGGGAGCCTGGTCAGGGCCAGTAAAGCCTAGCAGGGCCCTGCCAAAAACCACCCACATGGAGTGTACCAGCATGTGAACCATTTCCTTCTCCTTTCCACAACCAGAAGACCTACCCAGTACTACAGCAATGACCGCCTGCAATCTTCCCACACAGCCAAGCCCTGCGAGACGTGTGGCATTCAACACACACTTGACTGAAAGGGAGCTGAAGACAGTTCTCACATCTACAATGTCAATACAGGCTACTACTCCAATAGATGCATTTTCAAGATAAATCCATCTGCAACCGGTTATGCTATTAGCCAAAAATGCAACAAAAACTAAGGGAATTAATCAGAATCACATCAGTAAAGCATTTTTCATGATTCTGTCTTCACCATTGATCTTGGCTCAGACACAGCAGGCTTGCAAAGAGCTTTGAAGGTGAAGAATGCCAAGTACCATTTTAATGAATAATGAATAAGCAATCAAAGAACTGCATTTGAGCAAAACTAGAAAAACAAGAATGAAAGTGAACAAGATGGTGACAGCAGGAAACGAAATACAAAATGGTAGAGAAGAGTGTATCTTCTGAAGACAAACTGCTTCACAAAGAAGAGACAAAAATCCAAGGCTTCATTAGTTTTAATGGCTTGTGGCTTACACTCACTGTATATATCTCCTTTCATCCTCCTCCATCACTCTAGCCATGGCTTGGTAGTGTAGCCCCTCTAACCAATCCACTAAAATCCATCAGTTCCCCTATTTCATCAACTCCTCAAAACACTTCAGGGATCTCCCTACATCATTTAACCAAGTCCCTCATTGTTCCCAACTCTTTTCCATGTTCTCACCTCCCCAACACACCTCACTCTTCTACCCTTTATGGGCTGTGCCACCATAAACGTGGGTCCTTCCAGATGTCCTGCTCTCCTATCAGCTGGGCAGGATGCTGACCATGCTTCACCCACCACAGAACTGGGCACATGCCACCCCATGGGACAGTGCTGTCCCTCTGGCGAGCAGGCAGAGCAGATAATAGTTACTTTTCAGAACTGGAAAACCTTCCAGAAACTCTGGGTGGCCTGAAGCTGACTTGGGTATAAAAAGAGTTCTCTAAAATGATACAGCCACTGCAGAGAAGTCAAATTAATTCTTGGAATCCTTGTGAAAGAAACTGGGGACATTCAGAAAACTCCACAAAGAGGGGGATTGTGAAGAAACTTTATGACCCCAAACTTATTTGGAAAAGTGGACAAAACACACAGTATGATGTCACCAGAAGTTGTTTATCCAAGGGGCCTAACAGGAACTCAAGGTTGAAATGGATAAACTGCTACACGCTAGCAGACAACCCTCTCAGCTAAAACCACTTTAGCATCTCATTATTGGAAAGTGGAAAATGTGACACTGGTTTACAAAAGGATCCCACAGGAACCCAAGGAACTGTACACCCACACAGCACAAAATTGACGTCCGCTGATAAATTAATAGAAATGGTAACAAAGAACAGAAGTAGCAGGCACCTGCGTAAATCCAGTGTATTTGGGGGAAAGTCAACAAGGCTTTTTAAAGGCAAATCCTTCTAAGACATACTGTAGTTCTTTGAGAGATTCACAAACACATCAACAAGGGTAACCTGTTAGATTTACTCAGATTTCCAAAATGCTTTATTCAAAATCCTTCACCTAAAGCTTTGAAGGAAGCTAAGCAGCCAGGAGGAAAGTCCTTGCACAGATGATGAGCAGGTGGCCCAAAGACAAAAACAGATGTAGGACTGAAATCTCCATCCACTGTAAGAACTGACGTCAGCAGCAGAACTCCATAAGGAACCTGAACTGCTCAACATGTTTAGAAGTTACACCAAAATCACAGAAGTAGCAGCTGACACAGCTAGTTTAGAGTCACAAAGGGCAATAAAGAACCAGAGGTAAAGAACTAGGGAAGGACGTTATTGTGTAGGTGAGTTGTCACTAAAATGACAGCGGAGATTTCACATAGGTAACTTAAGTGATGCACAGGAGGAAAAATAAAGAAGCAGAGGTAAAGAACTAGGGAAGGACATTATTGTGTGAGTTGTCACTAAAATGACAGCGGAGATTTCACATAGGTAACTTAAGTGATGCACAGGAGGAAACTTAAATCCTAGCCTAACAAATAAAACCATTACATACGAGCTGATCTTTATTACACAAGAGCAGGATCTTGGTGGTATGACAGAAACGCTGTGGTGCTAGAACTCTACATGGTTTCAAGGGGATGCTGCCCAAATTCAGCAAAGAGAAATAGAGATGTCTCCAGCTCAGAGGGTCCATAAACTATAGATTACTAGAAACTGGAAGCGTATTGAGGGAAATCGTACTTATTTTATCAATCTTTCTATATTTTTTTTTCTAGACATGCGTTTGTGACAGATGGAGATAGGATATAGGGCAAAATGAGCTGGTTCTACTCAGTACAATTATTCTTGTGCAGTTTTTCTACCTTTCCATTAATAGGAACATTAATTAAATCTCCTTCTCTTTCTCCTGCCTCACAGTAGTTTTCACTGTTTCTGTATGACCTTAACTTCGAGGTCCTTCTGCACCTTCTGTCCTTTCTGTCAGATCTGTTTAAGGGATTTAGAAGTTTAGTAAATAGATTAACAGTGTTTAAACAATAACAATGTTAATTTCTTTAGAAGAAACTAAACCAGCATTTTAACCTAGAAATGCAGACCCACAGAAAGCAATACAGGTGAAATGTATTTGAATACAATTTTCAGCCAAGCCTCAGAACAACTTCCACTTTAAGCACACCTGCAGTACAGTCTAGGAGAAAACACGAATATTGGTGATGATCAGTCAGCTAATGCTTAAAAGATCATAAAAGATTAAATAAAACTTCATGAGCAGCTTTTCCTTGAAATAGTCGCATGGTATGTGCAATCTGGAAAGAAAGAATTCCAGATGCAAAAACTTGCCAACGTGAAACTATGCTTGTACAAAAGAAATCAAGGCAGAGAAAAAATCTGATTAATGTTATGTTTACTAAACATAAAGCAACTCCAAAGCACACAACACACAGAGAATCATGCCAAACACATGCACGCAACAGTAACAGAAGAGTTATTCACATGGAAAACCTTCAGAATTTATTTCCTCTACATCACCAGAAGCACTGTTCTACCAGCAGTAGCACTAATGGCCAGAGCTCAGGCAGTTTTACAGCATTTCATCCTTCTCTGAAAACACAGGAGGAACCACAAGAAAAACACCCAAACCTGTCATCTTCCACTATTGTCACTGCGCACGACCTTCCTAAAAGTAATGACAGGGTGGCACAAAATTGTGCTAGACCCTTCTCTCTCAGTTTTGCATTAACAGCTGGGGTGTAAGATGGAGAGACAGCCACCTATAAGATGGAAAGACACCTTTCTGTTTGTATAGCCCCTAAACACAACTCCTCCTGACCATCCAGCTGTAGTTTCTAGTACTACCACAGTGCACAAAATAAAGGAGCTACAAGTAATGAGTGACCTCCTTTCCCAGATCCTTCAAAGCTTGGTGAAAAGGGACAGATACCACCAATATATTCCATATTCTAGGAAGAAAGAAGGGGTGAGGAGTCTAGTGGGTCCCCCCAAGGATGGGCAGGAAATTCTCAGCAGTCAGTGGCTTTGCCAAGCAGGAGTTCCTCTCATGCTCCTTAATGTTCCCTTCAATGTCTGGCAGGTAAACCAGCCAATCTCAGACTGCAAGCGGAGAGAAGATGTAGGAAATAGCCTCAGCTGCTCTTAAAGTCTCAGCCCTGTCAACATTCCTGCCCTTGTTCTCTTTGCTGCTTTTCCTAGCCTAACAATCAATAAAGCAAAAATAAGTTCAGCTACCCTGCTCCAAATGCAGGAGAGATTAAAAACCAGCAGGCATCAGTCTGTACCCTTTAATCATAAGCAGACATGAACCCCTGTGGACCCATCTTCTCCACCCTCGTGTAAGGCTGCAGTTCACATTTGTAGCTGTAACCCCATTAGCACTATTAGTCTGTGTGTTTGCAAGTTCATGCTTTCCTGCTTCTGGGACAAAAGGCTTTGGGGAATTAATCATTGTTTGCATTGGTGGAGAGGATGGTGTAGAACAGCGTGCAATTCTCCAGCTTATTTTCCCAGCATGCAGTATTCTCTGCCTCAGTTTGCAGTCTCACCCTCTCCTTTCCCTTCTCCCACCACATAAATACAAAATTAGCATTCATAGCAGCAGGGCTGTCACTCCTCTCCTGCAGCAGTGAAAGAGAGGCAGGCAGGCACTGCTTTCCAGAGCTGTCCCACCTGTGGGAGCTCAGGCAGCTCCACCACTCTTCTGGTGCTTAGCCTGATCTAGCACAGACTTGAGCTGCCATTGCTATCATCAGTCCTGCCAGCTCCAGCTCTCACAAGCTGACTCTTCCTATGGTTCAGACTACCTGCATTAGCATCTGGTAAGGAATGGTCCATATGAAACCAACACCTCTCCTCCTTCCCACAAAAAGTACAGAGAACTACCCCAGCAGAGTGCCTCAGTGCTGTTGGATCTTCCTGCTTCTTCATGCCTTGGGCAGATCCAACGTGTCAACTGAAGTTAAGTGTGGCTAAGCACTAAACCTTCTCACTTCATTCAGCACGGCTTCAAGAGGAGCTACTGGCTGCATGCAGGGGACAGTCTAATGTTACCAAGAAATGTCAGCCTTCACAGCTGCAAGGTCTTTCAGTCATTTCCCTCCCAAAAATCACCAGGTTGCACACAGGCAGATGAACAGATGAGCTGAATATAGTATATTCCATTTCTGTTTTTTTGTTAACATACAGCCCCATCTTCTCTTAGATGTGAGATAGCAGGATCTCATTTAAGCACAGTTCCATCTCTAAGAAGGGAAATATATGACAACTTGCAAACTTTGCTTAATTTCTGGCCTCTCAGCCCTGATCTTCAAAGAAGGCCTAGAAAGATTTGCAGTGCTGAATCGGGGAACAGAAATGCATAATCATACTAGAGATTAAAAGTTATAGGCTCATTAATTTTAATGGTTTATTTATAATTCCTCTACTACTTCCACAAAACACTTCCTCCAGGTGATAATTACCTCTTTTTGTTCCCTTCTCCATTCCTTTACACCTAACAAACAGCTCACATGTTCCTTTGCTAACACTTCCACTCTACTCAGCAGGTCACCTTTTACCTCAGATGACCAACTCATTAATATAATTGAAGTCAAACTCAGAGAAACAGTCCTCAAGCTGCGTTTACTTTAGAAAGATCCTACTTCTCTCTGAGAAAGGAAGAGGAATCCCAGTAAGCTGTGGGGCTGTTTTTTTTTTTGACAATATCAAATTGGCTTAACACAACGATTACTTCCCCTTGTAATGCTAAACCATATGGCTTAGACCATTAAGACTAAAGAAAAGAGAAAAACCAGCTAACCGAAGATTCATCCTTTATACTTCAAGTGACAATCCTCTGTAGCTTTGAAGAAAACAGCAATTACTGCTTTGCAGATAATGTCCCTAGAGCCAAAGGCACTATCAGAATTTTGTTGTTGAATTGTCTGTTGAGACTTTTCATAACTTAGCACAGTAGCCTGATGGCTTGAACCCATTAGGTCTTTCAGGACCACTTGCTACAAAATACTTGAGTTACAGATGTTGACAGCCCTTAACAGAAGTATCTTTCATTTCTCACAACAGTGTTCAGAACAGCTTTTACTTACTGAAAATGCAGAAGGTGGCATCATTACTAGCATGAGCAGAAGGAACAAATTCTTCATGTCTGCCTGTGGGAACAGAAAGATTATTGATCAGAACTCCTTGCTTCTTTGCTGCTTGTATGGCAGAAAAGCTAAGATACCACACAGTAAAAACGGAGGTGGAACTAAAAAATGAGGTGAGAGAAGAAAACGTTTTACCACTACACTCCCTGTCGAGATGCAGGCAACTGCAAAGACTGAAATTACCCTGCACAGAAAGCCAGAATGTAATTATTGAGTGCAAATATTTCCCTGAACTTTCCTTTGGTATTATGAGAACACCATCCCCAGGCATAGTGGAAGATGCACGCTGTAGCATGTCTGCCCTCCCACCCTTTTACATACACACATGATAAAATACTTGAAGATTGCAATGATTTCAACCAACCCAAGGTAAGAAATTCCACAATTAACATTTCTGTACCCTATATTCATCCTGCATAGCTTGGCAAAGCTTCATGTCTGTCTGTGTGTGATCTTGCTTGTTTAAAATCCCATGGCTCATCATGGACACCTACATCAAGTTGAACCATCACTAGTTCATCCCTTCAGCAGAGCTAGAAAGGACATCAGGCCACGCAGACTGTTATGGCAGCATAAAACAAGCTACAGCAGTTCCTAAAATTGGGGCACTATGCACATTTGGGACCACAGTACTTCAGTGTTTGTCGTCTGTTGCTTCTTCATCCTTCTTCTTTTGAGTTGCACTAACCAAGCCCACACCAACCACCACCCACCAACATTTGCAGCTGTGACCATGGACACTTTAGTCACTAGAGACTGCCTGTTTCTCATGACCATTTTCTCATGATCTCACGACCAGTTGATTGAGCCCAGAAAGAAAAGACAAACTAGATATTCCCAGCATAGTTTTATCTAATCTAAGCTTCTTTCTAACTTGGGAAAGGGAAAAGGCAAGACAGAGAAATCTTGCCTTTCACAGTGCCTAAAAGCATCAAGGAAAAATGTTTATCTCATCAGTCATTGTAACAACATCTGTTTCAATATTAAAACTTCATATATAGCTCCTTTAGCCTGGCCTATCAAATCAGATAAAATATAGAATGTATGTCACCATTAAGAATGACAATATTGATATAAAATCATTGTTGCATGAGAATGACAAATCAGAAACATTTGACTCATGTGACTGAGTGCCAGTCACATGATTCATAAGAAAATGAAGCTAAAAGAGCTTTTTATATGAACAGACTATTACTTTTGGATTAGTCCTTCATATTGAACTGAGGCAACTACATACCCTCTACATACCCAAACATGCTACTACTTTTCCCACTCGAGTCAAGGAAGGAACAACATGGAGATGTCCTCCACAAGAGGTCAAATACACAAGAGGCCAGGAGTCAAAACATAGGCTAGATCTGTGTCACAACCCCAGCCAACCGACAAATCCTTTCAAAAAGAGAAGGACAGCCAGGGGAGACCTTTCTGCTACAAGTTCCATGCATGCAAACAGCAAAGCTCTCCTGAAGTAGCTTATGACATCCTCACACTGCCAGCAAAGGGCACTGTGAGAACAGCACCTTCCTTGAATGGTGTTGGTGTCAAACAGAGGTAAATCTGAGATTTATCAGGACCTCTTCCTGCTGCCCAGAGGAAAAAAATAATATCTCTTTCCCAGCATTCCTCTCTCACATCTTCCATTCAGGCACCTCTGAGGTTCAAGGAGATGGCTGTAGAAATCCCATCCCTTGTTCCAGCAGCCTTGCCCTGCTGCTAAAGGACTGCCTGCTCAGCTCCTTCTGGCACCCGAGCCAAGAGGCAGAGGAGGAGCTGGGCCTAAAGCACATGAGCCTCCTGGAGAAGCAGCTCACCAGGGCTAGCAGTGCTCCCACTCTCCAAGTAGTTAGTACCTTCAAGGATTTTAGCCAGATAGAATAAAAAGAGTCTCCAGCACTCAGTGTCTGGGACAATCTCCTGCATCAAAGCAGCAAGACATTACAGTTCTGGTCCTTGCTTGAATTTTTGTGCCATTCCACTTGCATGGGAACTGCTGTCATATATCCCAAATTTAGCATTAAGAAGTTTGGACCAGCCAGCAGTATTAAACTAGTCAACAGACTCCAGGAAGGATGGCCAGAAGGAAGAACAGCACCTTCTGTATCCTGTTAAATCCCCCACTACAAAACAAATCTTGTGTCTGATTCTCTGAGCTTTGACATATTCAGCACTGATCCCTTTTGCCTTACTTTCAGTCACAAAGGCCACAGATGGGACTGGGGAATTTGTTTGAAACCTTTGAAAAAGGCCAGGTTCTGTGTCTGGCTTGCACGGCCCCTTCACTCCTTGCAGGAGCTGGGCTAGAGCAGCCTGTGTGTGCCCTGCCCGGTCTGATTCCCTGAGCTTTGACAAACTTGTTATTTTAAAAGCTTCCTCAGGTGTATTATTCAGCACTGATCCCTTTTGCCTTACTTTCAGTCACAAAGGCCACAGATGGGACTGGGGAATTTGTTTGAAACCTTTGAAAAAGGCCAGGTTCTGTGTCTGGCTTGCACGGCCCCTTCACTCCTTGCAGGAGCTGGGCTAGAGCAGCCTGTGTGTGCTCTGCCTGTTTGCCATTCTCCTGGCTGAGGGGAGGGTATCTGGGGTGAACTGGGCACTGTTCTGCAGTGCTCTCACTCCTAACAACAGCAGCTGCTGCTCCCTGTGGCTCCTGCCCTTCTACAATCCTCTTCATCCCTCCTCAGCTCCCTTTTCCCCACTGTGTGCTAGAACAGCATCTCCACCCCCCTCCACCCAGAAACAGCAGCAGGGCCTAAGTGGAAATGGTGACCTTATGCTCGAGGTATGGAACAGCTGCTGGAAAGCTCACATGGAGGAATTCCTGCCATAGTGCTAAAATATGAAGTTATCTCAGCTAAAATTAATGAGAATCAGTTCACAAGAAGTAAGGAACAACCAGAATCTTCAACCAGAACTAGAGGTGTGCCCAGCTGAAACCTCTGATCCATACGTCAGAAGAGATTCAAATTGTCTAGCCAACCACATCTGGCATTAAACTGCTCAGGTTAAATGAATAAAAAGATTTCAGAGGATGTGGTTCCAGCCACATGTAAAAAAAAGTCAGTCCAGACCTGATTTGTGAAGCTGTTTCCTCAAGGAGACACTGACACAAGCTTCTCTGAACACTGCAGAAGTTCAAACTTGAATCTGACTTTATCAGCTTAGGGCTCTTACTTCTATTCCAAAACAGTAAGGATCAAATCATATTTTGTGGAAAATTTAGAACTGAAAGGATATTCTGGTGCACTTTCTGAACTGCCTCTACAGCACCTACTTCTCTCTGGCACTGTGGACAGTAGGCTCAGAGAATCACAAAGGAGGTGGCTGGAATGTCCTAACTCTGGAGAGAACACAGGAACTCCAGCACTGGATAAGCATGGGATAAGCACCCTTACTTCAGGGCTTCACACTGAACCCACACAGGAAAGAAGCTTTTGCCTTAACAAATAGAAGGTCTAGAAAAGGTCTAGTTAGTTTAAGCTCTTATCCAGGGCCAGGCAGTTGTAGCAAGATCAGTCAAGTCTTCATTAAGACTAGGAGCATATTTCAGAATCCAGAGTAGTTTTGATGACTCCTATACTTGCTGTACATGTGCAAATCCTGCCTTCCAATGCATAAACAAGGTTCAAGTTTGCTTACTTAAACTTGGCCTCTTTTCCAAATAACCTCTCAACAGCCATGTCCTTACATATGTAAAATTAACTTGGAATCAGCTGGCTACTTTCAGGGTTTCAAAAGCATAAAGTTAACTTTTGTTTGAGGGAAAAGATACTGAGCCAGGATCAAGAGACATATTGGACTTCTAACCCATTTAGAAGATGACTTTTTCCTTTCAGCAGGAGGGAATCCAGACTTGAAAGATGTTATGAATAACTCAGCCTTGCTTAAACAAGAGCTTAAGCTGTTTAGACACTACAGAATTGGATCACAAAGTCAGAATAAAACAGGTTTCATGAGTTTCACTGCTCACAGTGGGGGGTTTTCTCTGAGCTTTTTGAAAATAATTGGACAGCCAGTGCTACGTGGATCTTCTCTGTAAGACAAGAGTGGTCTTATTTTACCTATGAACCACATTTCTAAATCAACTTTTGGCCAAAGACCTATACCACATCTGGGGGTCAGGGACTGTTCTGGGGGTGGTTCACAGGGAGAAGTTAAGACCCCTTCAGGGCTCCCTTTTTTCTGTTGCCAGACAAGATTTAGCTGGGCATGCAGGTAAGTGGCAAAGCCACCCATCAGTGCCAGCTTCAGCCGGATCTTATGACTCATTTTGCCTACCAGCTGGGCATTTGAATTCCTCAGTGTGCATCTATTATTCCCATCTGAGGTAGCCCTGACAGAGAAACTGCCTTTTCATGGCTTGTGATCACAGCTTGGCCATCCCGGCAAATGCCTGTTGCAATATAGATAGAAATTGCTTATTGTTAAGTTTAGATCATCCAGCACCACAGCAGAAGTTGCCACTCTGATCCTGCTACTCACACCTTTTTCTTTTGCCTTCCATTTCCTCCACTCCCAGCTCCACCCCCCTTTAACACATCATATCTCAGTTGTTGTATTTTTAGAAGTTTGGTTGAAGGAGGTGTGAAACCAGAAAGGATGATGATATGTTGCCTAATTATCCACTGGCATAAACTTTTTTAGCTATTGCCTCAGAGCAAAGTCTTTTAGCTTTCAGACTCATTACATTTTTCTAAAAATATTATGCTTCTTTCCTTTGCTCTCAAAACATCCAGTATATCTTGGTTCCAACTTGCTTTTCTTTGCCTTGTCTACTGAGAAGCACCTTTTAAGTTTTTCGTGGAAGAGTTAAAAAAGGAAAACATACATACAGCAAAAAGATAAGATGAAGGCACAGAGAGAAAGGGGCTCTGTGGAGCAGGGATTGAGGGCAGGGAAAAACCTCATTTTACTTAGGCTGGGAGCCAGGTTAGGTGAGCATGAGCACCACATCAAACAGCCCAGAGGAACCAAGAAACCAACCACCTCTTCAGGCACATTCAAGATACATCTTAATATCCCATTTTCTTCCCCAACTATAGTAAACCATCTTTTGTTTGACATTTTTCCAACGAAAATCCAGAGCCTGATGTCCTCTGGGCTAGGGCAGATAAGTCAGTTAATGTGCATCTGCCTGTTGAAGTGGGAGGATGCTGAATTTCCTGTGCCTTGACCACATTATGAGCCACATTCATAAAGAGCTATTTATATACAGCACAACAGCTAAATGTTTATAAAAGCATTTAAGCCCTTTCAACCAGTCTTATATTTAGTGAGAAAGGAGCGAGAAAAAGAAAAACAAGACACAAATTGTCTGAGCAAAAGCTTTACAGAAATGTCTTTATCATTGGTATCCAGATTTATGAATTCACTTTAAATGCATCCTAGGAGTTGAAGAATCATCATCAAGGAAGTAATCCTTCTGAGATACACTTTCAGCCATATTATGCATATTATGAAATACAAACTTTCAGCAAGGTGAACTTTAAAATTTGATTGTTGAATGAAAACCAAAAAAGTTACTAAAACTTACTAATGAGCACAGCAGCAGAGCACTAGCTGGCTGGAGAACTTAGTGCTAATGTACAAGCATCTTCCAGACTGCTCTATCCACAATCTCAACCTTCAATCTGATTCATAACAGGCACATAAATCTACACTGGGCCATCACTTAATGTGGTTGACTCAGACTGGCAATGTTTTCACAGAGGGCTTCTACAGCAATGCCAAGTTCAGCAACACTTGTGGAAGCTATAGCAGCCTCTGCCATACAGTTTTAATTTTAATACTGTAATCACACAGAACTATAGCTGAAAAATCATCAGGTACAACAGCAAGATCAGACTGGGAAACACACAGAAGTTCTAGTAAGGCCTCATGCCATTCTCTGTTGGGGGGTGGGCAAGGGGCACCCTTGCTTCTTTCTCACCCTCCAAAATCCATGATGAAGTATCTAAGGTTTAGGTCAGCAAAGCAGCACCTTCCAAGTAAAGTAGACTTCAGAAGTAGTTGCTACACCAGCCCTTTACAGAAGCTAATACAGTATTTCATGAGGACAATTTTCTGTCTACCTATTAATATCAACTGAAATTCAATTATCTGCAACTATTCCATTATTAGCTATGCAGCTAGAGATTTATTATAAGGAGTAAAGATAGGATTCTGCCTTCTATTTTGGTAGTCTGGCTGTGCTTAGCTGTTAATTAAATCTGGGAGCATGCAGGGATAACGACAAGTGCACACAGACTAATTTAGTTAACATTGCAACAACAAGCCACACACTGCCTGTGGAAAATACATGACAAGAATATAACAGCCCAAACTAACATAATTGAACAGGAATGGCCAGCAACCTTTTACATTAACTGCTGCCCTGTCACAGCTCAAGCTCACTTGTACAAGTTACTTAGCCTGATCTGAAATATTTCCCAACACTGAGCACTGCTGCTGTTTACAGACATGTTAGCCAGCTGGGATGAAACCCTTCCAATTCAAATTTTGGAGAATTCTTTAGGGAAATAAATTATTTCAATGCTAGAAAATGACTTCCAATTTTATTTCACTTCATTTCATCCTAAATATAAACATGGCAATCTTCTGCATTGTGCAAGGGGTTAAAAAAAAATTTAAAAAACCAATAAAACCCGAGCTTTCTTTCAAAAGGAAACTAAAAAATGCAAATGGTTTTCTGTCTCTCTTTGCAAGATCTACATCCCTGTTCACCGAGAGGATGTTAGCACTACATTCAAAAGTATACATAAGGAATACCTGTGCTACCTTTAAACAAATTTGCCTAGGGACTAATAACCTAGACAGGAAAACATGAGAGTATTTATCCTGAACCTCATGGGAGTTTTGATTGCTGCTGCCTCTACATTGTTTCTGGAACCTAAGATACCTTTTTTCTTTCTAAAGCTAACTCAATTTTAACTGTATCTCTGTGAACATGCCAAGCACGCCACACTTGCGTGGGTACATCTCTTCCCTGAGGAATCACCCTTACTGACTGTGATGCAGACATACCTTCCGTGGCATGAGGCAGGAATTCCCCCAGAGAAGTCAGTGGGCTTACTTACATTACTCTCCAAGGCAAAAATGAGTAACTTGAGCAGAACGACAAGAAATGAAAAGGAAAAAAAACCCAAACAAACCCAAACCAGAACCACTGCCTCACAATCTTAGAAGGCAGAACGTGTGCTAGTGGGATTAGGGCTGCAGTCTCTACGGATACCGGCCCCAGCATCCTTCATCTGTCACTAAAAATTAACTTCATAAGGACTGATCTTAGGAGGGTGCGATCGCACCGCAGTGCCTGCAGAGATCTCCAAAGAAGCACATGCTTGACTCTGTGATCACAGCAAAACGACAACAGCGTGAGCTAAAAATAAATTGGTTCTTTCCTCTGAAGCTGGTTTCTCCCGCAGATGCCCAAACCCAAGCCTGCAGTTGCTGCTTTAGGGGCTGAGGCAGGGAAAGAAGCAGGCTGTGGATGGCACCTGCTCTCCACCCACCGTGCCTGCACGCCAAGAAGGCGAGTGCGTTACTGTGTGAGGGGGCACAAACAAGTGGCTTGCACACAGACTATGCCTCTGAGTGGGCACCCACTCAAATCCTTTCCTATGCAAGCCCCCTCTCTAACATCTAGTAACCTTTTTTATTCACTGTCCAAGCCAAGACTGGGCCACAACAAATCACACTGGGATCCAAGAGTGTTAAAAAAAAAGTGAGACAGTGAAGCTGGATCCAGCAGAGAATCATTTCCAGAGAAATAAGGTCTTCTGACAAGTCCATCATGCCATAAGCATAACTACAAATGACTGTACTGGATCAGAGCAATCATCCATCACTTTCCAGGCTCAGTAGCTATGCTATGAGAGGTTTAGCATCAGTTTTGTATAATCTCTCCCACAGCAAAGCAACCTATTTCCTCTGGAGTTCTGGATCATCAGTATGCCACCAGGAGAATATTGCCCCCTTCACTCAGATAAATGAGCCTGTACACAAATCATGAGGGCTGTCATGGGCTTATCCTATGTATTGCAGGTGCTGTTCTTACACAAAAGAGCAGTTCTCATCATCTTATGAAAAAAGCTATTGGTTTGCTGCATATTGATGAGTAACAAGGTACACAGAGAAACTACTAAAATTATTAACATTTTATTAACACTTAAAGCCCCCCTCTGAACAAAGGGAAAGCCTTCCCGTAGCCTAAGCCCCACCTGTCCTGAGGCACAGAACAATACTTTCCTTGGGCTGGGTTGTTGGTTGGATTTGACGATCTTGGAGGTCTTTTCCAACCTTAATGATGTTGTGATTCCTGTTTCCTAAATCTTTTCATCAAGTCAGGGCACAGCCAGTCACACAGGCTCCAACCGAACCTTGGTGCCTAATTTATGAGGCAAGTAATCCCTGAAGCAACTAGATTAGATGAGCTCTACCAGCATTCTCTTTTCCCAAGGTGGTAAGCAGCTGGATCTGAGAGAGAGCCCATCCCAAACCCAAAGATACACAATCTGCATGAGAAGTTACTACACTTACCAAACAGTAACATTTCAGATCATCTGTTCCCTAACTTCTCTATGGCATAATGATTGCTACTTTCCATTAAAATGAAGATAATTTAGTTTTAGACTTAATATTCTTTATAATACATACATAGAGAGCCCAGCAAACAAACACCTATATCTTTGCTTGAAAATCACCTCAAATCATTCATCGCACAACTTTTCTCAGATGCTACATTCAGAGTGGACTGCTTACTATTGAATGGATTTGGAATATGCAAACCCTGCAAGGACACTATCCCAACCCCAGTATTTCTGTGAAGCTGTCAAGTTTTCACACTTATGAAGCAAAATATTTCAAAAACAAATACCTCTGAGGTGTCAGGATACTCCACCATGTGTGAGAACATGAGAATATGCTTGAAAAAGAAGTCTCAATTAATTATCTCACACTGGATATAAGCAAAACTTCCAGAAATGGCAAATCGGCACTGTGGTTTTTATTTTTTTTTTTTTTTTTAATTATTGCATTTGCTAACACGGACAAGGATTAGTTTAAGCTAGTGCCATGCCAAAGATCCATGGTCCTATCTACCTTTGTTGCACACCACAAACACCTCCCTTCACTCCCTGTAGCAACAGAGCATTTGTCCTGCTGTCCAGAATGATGTTGCCCAACACACACGTGGCTGTGTAGCACACAGGCTCACCAACACGCTGCACCTCACAGAGGATGTTTTTTTCATAGATGCTCTATCTACAGATAGTGGGAAATGCTCTGGCATTACACTGGGTGGTGGATCTCCAAAAAGCCAGGAGAAAAACCCAGAAGTTGCAAGCCAGCTTCCAGAGAAGCTGTTGAAGGGGTTTTGTAAGTACAACGCAGAAGGGATAAAAAAACTCCAAGTACTGTGAAGCTGCTTGCAAAAGCAGTAAGCCAGGGTGTTTACAGACCCTCTATAGGGTGTCCACAGGCAGACCTGAAGAAGCATACCCTCTCCCTAAGCTCCTGTTCCTACCAGTTACTCCTGCTCCTAGGAACTTCATTCAAAGCCAGCATCACCTTCATCAAAGCTGTGAAACTCAATTTTCAAATCAACCGCTCCTTTATCTCCACCTGACCACCCACAAGGAACACCTGAGCATCAAATGAATCTACCACCCTTCCACACTGCTATGGGGCCATTACCATCTCCATGCCAGGACAAGTCCCTGAAGCTGCTTTCTTGGCCCACCTCAGATATGAAGACATCCTCAGGGATGAGAAGTCCAGTTCTGCAAACCTTCTCCTTCGCAAACAGGTCTGTTGGCTCCAGCAGCACCCTCTGGCTGGGGAGAGCCTCCCAAACAGACCCTTTCTCACAGAGCTGAAAGCAAGGCAGGTCTGCCTGGAGACCTCCCCCTCCTCAGCACCTGCTGGCACATGAGCAGAGGCAGCTGAGCACTTCAGGGGTACCAGAGTTTAGCACCTGGCCGAGCTTCTCTTCCTGCCAGCAAAAATTATGTTTTCCCCGTCAATCTCTCTGCTGTATTTGTCTCGCTTCCTGTGCTCCTTCTGGCAGAGCACACATGTCTGCTTGTCCAGCATCCTACCAAATTGGCACCTTCCCCTTCCCTGCTCCCCCAGCCACAGTGCCAAGAACAGCAGTTCTGACCACATTAAGTCTCCGTGTAATTAACTGTGAGGGAAAGGGATTCATGTTTACTAAATACGTGGAGTGTTTTTTTCCCTCCCTTCCAGGACATAAAATTTTGCAGTCATAAGGACTCTGGACTCTCCTCTCCCCTGTAGTCATTAAACCGAAAAGAAAAAAAAATGGTAAGAAATAAAAAAATATTTTAAAAAGCTCAAACCGCACTGGAAAGAGTAATAGAAAACAGATACTCAGGTAGAGGGATGAGGAGACAGCCCAGAAGACATTCAGCTCTTACCTTCTTACTTTCTCTGCCTGTACCTGTGAAAGGTGAGTGCAAAAGTTGGAGACACTTACACCGGTCCCGCAGCCAAGCTTCCAACAGCTGCTCTTGGGCACTCTTCTCTCCAGCTTCTGTTTGGTTACTAATCCTTACTGCACAGGAAAAGGAGAGTTGTATTTCATTTAACCCCTTCGGCCTCTGAGTTTCTTCCCTCGAGTTTTCACTCTAGGCTGGGGAAGCCGGGGCCGTAGGCAGGCTCTGGAGCTGTTCCTTGCTCCTGCCCCCAGTGTGTGCACCCACGTTAGCTCCTCACTGTGCCTCAACTTACTGCAGGGGTGGGGCCCTTTGTAACCAGTTTTATTTTAGCTGTAGGCAGCATATCAAAGGAGAGAGTTACCCGCAGATCCTTTCGGTATTCCTCTTCAGTCTAACCCTAAAAAAATATTATTTAACTTAACGTTTACCTTAAAACTGAAGCCTGAATCACAGTTCACAGATCTGAAGACCAAAAGAAAGTTTGAACTTAAATACAATTCGCAGCTAGGCAGAGTTAAGCAGATCCCTAAGGTCTGAAAAGCACGTTGGACACGGATCTGAATTTAATCAAAGGCAATGGCAGCTCAGGTTTCTCTAATTTTTCCTCTAAAAAGTGCCATGCAACTCAGAAAAACTCTGAAAAATCCCATAAAGGAACAATTTAGGAATACAAAAAACTGTTAAAAGAAAAGGAATCTAGTTGGATGCCTGACAAGGACAAACTTGTGCTGTTAATCATGTGGATGCTAGAGAAATCATTGCATAACAACTTATGTGTTGCTGTTGTTGTTTTATCTTGAAAACAGATAATTCCTCCACCCCTCATTGATTTTTGTCTCTGCTTAGAATAAAACAAATAAATATTGAAGTACAGAGACTACTGATCTATAAAAATAGATTCTGGTCCAGCAATTATAACAGCTACCAGCACTTCAATCTTACTGAATATTATGACCAAGGTCTCCAAGACTATGAGAGTAGGTTTAAAGTCTTAATTTTGGGTTGGTCTTTTTGTTTGCTTTCTTGTTTGAGAGTTCTTTTTCATTAGTAGCGCATCTAAAAATCATAAGACGCAAAACCTTGCTTTCAAAAAGAAAGATGAAGCTTCTACCTTCAAGTAACTCCATGTGCTGGATCTTCCAAGGAGGGCATCAAAATGTGCAATGAAACCTCCAGAACTGGTGTCGCTACTCTCTTCTTGTCCACACAACTGCTTTTGATAATAACAAGAGGCAATATCTTTGGCAAGTGTCAACAAGCCCAGACACACAGAGCTCCAAACAGAAAAGAAAGTTTCTACCAGTGTCATAGATGCACCAGGTGACACAGAAGCAATTTTATGTTAGTGCTACAGTTCTTTTAATCTCTGTTGGTCAATCCCTGTCTGGCAGCTAGCCACAAGAGGTACACAGTGCTCAAGTCCTGCTGCTATGCATCCCACGGGGGACAGAGTTCAAAGAAAAGGCATGTCTGTTCCACATTCAAAAGCAAGCCTGTACTCTCCTGTCCGAGCTAACTCGGCCACAATAAACAAGGATAAACCTAACAGGGAAACCAACACAAAATGACAACACCTCCACCCAGAAGCAGGGGAACCCCAGAAGGCTGAAAGATGAAACACACCCCAGAAGAACATCTAACGGTGGTGCTGACGCAAGGCTACCTACGATCCCCCTGTCAGGAGAGGTGACAACTGAACATTGTTAATGCCTAATTAAGAACACAGAATTCAATGTCCTGCTCCTTTAGAGTCAAAATTTCCCTTAAGAAAAATCATTCAGGCCTTGGGACAAGCTGTGGGTCCGCATTTTCCATCAGAAAGAGGTGACATCAGCACACGGTTTTTCTTTACCCACCTGCACTCTCAACTGGTCATTGGCTACTGCCACCCTGCCAGCTGTCACAGTTCATGATCTTTGATCAAACCAAAGCCTCAACCCTTGGCCTTATATGAGTGAACTACAGTTTTGGATCAGTTTAAAGCTTTTAGCCTGTATTGCTGGCAAAAAAAGGTTCAAAATCCAACCCCAAAAGTTCAAAATCTGGTAGGCAAAAACCCCACGACTCCAAATGAATTTATAAATGCCTGATTCTTAAAGCTTCTTCTCACAGCAGTGGGAGCCTCAATGAATGTTTTTTGGAAACACAAATCTTAATCATGTTCTTGTGGTTCTTGTGTTCCTGTTGATGGTTAAAACTACAGGGGAGTTCAGAGACTGGGAAAATGTGACTGCTCATGTTGGAGTCTAGCCAGGATACATCCAAAAAACAGCTGTGCCTCCTGCATTAAAGCAGATACGGAGTAAACATGTCTGGATTAATTTTTAACCCCATAAAGACTTAATAGATAACCTCCTGAGATGCTGAAACAAAACAAGAAGTGACTTGTGCCGCAACCAAGCAATATGAAACAGTGACAAAACTTCTCTTATTAACAAAGGAAAGAAAAATCTGCTCGTAATTCCCAGTTCCAGCAGAGACATGACAAGATCAGAAGTTATCAGTGTGGGATTTGAACTCAAGGCCAGTCCTTACCAGTAAAAAGCCATTGCAAATATGAGGTAAACCTTTGACCTGTAGTCCCACAGAGTTTTGTGTGTGTACCTTTTCTGAGGGAGAAAGGACATGATCCCTGTGTTGAAATTGTTTTCAACATCTACCATGAGTGAAAGTATGATAATCCACTGATTCAAGACCAATCTTGTCTCTTGATAAGACACTCACAGTTCACTGTGGAGTAAACATAGCCAGGACCACAGGCATTTACAACTGGCTTTATCCAGTGGCTAGGCTGGAGGCAACAGCATCTGGGTGTCATAGACGTGATCATCGAGAAGAACCAGTTGAGGTGAATGCATAGGAAATGGACACTGGTGAAGAAGATACCCCTTCTAATCCCATCAGTGAAGTGCTTTTGGCAGGAAGCAACATCTACAGGAGCTGTGATACCAGAATTTCAACAGTTATATGGCCAAAGGTCAGTAGTAAGACTTCTGCCTTCTCTTTTGTTCTACTCCAGAAGTGCCTTGTGTGGAGACAAACCACCAGGATTCCTTACTGCCAGAGCCTGTTTTAAAGGCTAAAGAAAAGATTTTCATGCTTTACTGGACACAGCTCCATTCTAACTAGTTATGGCTGTCTAACACTTAGAGCATTGTGCTGGCTGGTTGCCAGATGACCACCAAGCTGCTCCATCTCTCCTTGTCCTCAACAGGACAGGGCAAGAAAATATGATGGAAAAGGTCACAAATCACAATAAAGACAGGAAGATCACTCACTGGTTACTGTCATGGGCAAACCTGACTTGACTCACATAAATTAATTTGTGAGAAATAAGAAAAAAAAACAAATCCCCTTCTCTCTACCCCTCCTTCTTCCCAGGGGGGACTTCACTCTAACTCTTCTACCTCCTCTCCCCTCTCCCTGAATGGCATTCAAGAAATTCAGGCAAGACTCACAAAGCCTCCGGAAGAGAAGCTGATCTCAGTGGCTTGAGCATTCACCCAAAGAAGCCAAGGATTGGTGTTCAGTTTGTTCAGGAGATCTGAACCTCTCTGGAGACCCCTGTGATCAGGAAACCATGGTATAGAGACATATTACAAACTGGAGTGTTCTTGATCACTCTGTTAGTCATCTAACCAAAGAGCAAAGATCTGTGATGTTATGGTTGGGTCACGTGCTTAAAAATGGGATGTTTGCCTTGCTTTGCTTTCAGCTTAATATTCAGTTTCTTAGCTAAGCTCAGTAGCCTACTCAGGGGAAATGGACATACTTCAGGCTACTGCTTGGGGGATTTCATTGACAGATATGCTCAAATTCTGAGCACAGGATCTGACATCCCAGGTAAGTGTGCTGAAGACTGAATTACAAAGTAAAGAAATAAGTGTCTCTGGGATGTCAAACCAAGTCAGCTCCTACTGGGGATACTGCCTATGTTTAGCTGGTATCCAGGGCTAAACTACAGCAGTTTATCAATCACCCAATGACCTCTCCCCAGCCAAGAAGGGAGATTGGAAAACGGAGAGGAGACCTATGGGTTGCAATGAGAACAAGTGTAATGAAACAGCAGAACTAATATTAGTACTACTGCTGATATAAAAGATACAAAGTTATACTCATCCCAGCAAACGTATGGCAGTCACAATGAACAGGAAAGCAGCCCTTGGGAGCAGGATGGTGAGTGAACCCCTCCAGAGATGGGGAGAAGCAGGAGGAGAAGGAAGAGGAGGAGCAAGAGCAGAAGGAGCCTTCATCCTCAGCAAACTTCCCCTTCTGTACTGAGCAAGACATTTATGGTCTGGGACACCCCTGTAGCCAGCTCGGGTCAGCTGCCCTGGCTGACTCCACACTGCCATGGCCTGCAGACCACGGCCGGCCTGGGCTTCTGTCCCAGTGAAACCAGGACAGACACTAGAGCATATCACTGCTTCCATCGTCTGCACAAGGGTCTGAAAACAGGAGGCTTCAGTGCCCTCTGAAAAGAATGACACACTGAATTTTTTCTTTGTATTTGTTAAGGAAAAGGCAGACAAGTAAAATTTGAGTCAATCTGAATGGAACTTTTTTCAAACTTGACTATAACTCCATTCTTCCCAGACTCTTGCTCACTACCGCAGGATGGACACCTCCTTTAGCCCTCTGAATCACAGCCTCTCAGTATACAGAATGAGCCCTTCACACTTCCACATGATTTTTAGTCTAGAGGATCAAACTCCATCTGCTGACAGCTGAGACACTGGGGATCCTTCCAAAGGCAGGTTTTCATGAGCAGTGGTAGGCTATGAAGTAAGCATCACATAGTGCTCTTCCACCTCATTTATGCAGGGGCCTTACAAACGTTTTTAGGAAGCTTTGGGGACTTTCAGTCCACTTTTAGGAGATTTTCCTCATGTTTTCCAGCCTGAACAGATGCAGCCCACTTTTGCTTGTTTGATATATAAGCACTCTCCAACAAATCGACGTTTCTCTTCGCTCACTTTTTTTACAAATACCTCTAGCTTCTATTTCATATTCAACAACATGGTTCCTTGTCCATTGTGAGCTACCAGCCCAGTATTCCCATCCACCAGCTCATATTCTCATGTGCCTCAGTAAACCCCTTGCCCTCACCCAAGCACATTCTTGCTGAAGGTCAGAGAAAGAGTTATCAGCTTCATTCCTCTCCAGTCTCCCCTCTTGCACACTTCCATATAATGCAGCCCAAAACAGTGAACACCAATGCACTTATTGGTTTATTATTAGATGCATAATTTGTATTCTGCTTTATTATTATTATAAAAATATTAATATATTAT
>NW_008599397.1:0-48334 GCF_000691845.1 Merops nubicus
TATGATTCTATGATTCTATGATCCTGGCTGTGGTGGTCCCTCCTGGATTTATGTGAAAATTAACCATATAGGATATGGTTAATGATGGCATTCTTGAGCTGAGCTCAAGACATTGATTTTTAAATGCTTGCTTGTACCAATGTCAGTGATGCCTCTGTGCCTGTTTTTGCTGGTGGTGTCAGCTATTCAATCTGTTGTATTCTCTCAGCTGGCATCCAGTTCAGTGAGATATGAAGTATGAGGCTAGTGTGGCCATGTTATGTTCTCAGGAACAAGTGTGGGTTTTTTTATTAAGTCCTTGTCTTTTAAGATATATAGGGCACCAGTTACTTTAGGCACCTACCTG
This sequence comes from Merops nubicus, assembly GCF_000691845.1. Classification (NCBI taxonomy): domain Eukaryota; kingdom Metazoa; phylum Chordata; class Aves; order Coraciiformes; family Meropidae; genus Merops; species Merops nubicus. Next base: position 347 of record NW_008599397.1, read on the forward strand.
TGATGCTTAACTGAGTGCTATGTTCACACTCGTTTCCCCACATTATCAGGGAACAGAGAGTGAGCATATCCTTAGGGTGGTGATTCAGATATCACATGGACTGAGACATCATTTCTGGAGATGCTTCTCTTCTCTCCACAGACAGGTTGTCCAGCAAGTGTGCAGGAAAGCTTGGACCAGGGTCCTTTTTAATGATCTCTTTTGAAAAAGATGAGGGCATAAGGCTCTTCAGCTTCCTCTTGGTAGCCACAGGAGGGTTGGGAGTTGTGCTAGGACACATCTCTACACCTTTACCCCTATACCTAACTGAGCTGTAACATCTTTATCTTTAGAAAGGGGAAAAAAACCCAAACAAACAAACAAAAAACCCCCCACCAAACACGAAATCCAAAACATTTCTTCCAAATGATATGTTTGGCTTAAGGAATTTCCGTGCACAGTTCAGTGTTGTAAGTCATCTTTAACATTAACACATATTTGCCAAGCAGCACAAAATGCCCAGGAGAACTTCAGCTTGCCTGTGTTTCAGTGGTTCAATATTTCACATTTTTATGTGTTTTTATTTGCTTGAAATTTATTGTCTAAAGAAAAATGTTACTTCAGATAATGCTATAAATTTTAGTCTAGCTCCAATTATTCTTATTTTGTTTGTTTGTTCTGGCTTATTTAAAGCCCAAGGTCAAGTAAGACAATAATCAGATCAGTTTTACCAGCAAAGGGAACAAAAAGAAATACCTGGGGAAGTTAGAAAAATGGAAAGGAGTTGTCTTAGTCTCTGTAAGGACTACACACTGATTAACTGATGGATTTTAATGCCAATATTTCAGAGTTAGCTTGTATGACTTTTATTAGAAAAAAATTAGAAAACCCTTAAAAAAAATAATAAAAAGATTAATGAAGTGGCTGTTTGATTTACATTTGTACAGGCTGCTATTTACCAAAAGCAAAGCCTCACATTCTGTTCTGCATACTCCAAATCCACTTCCTCAGTTTCTGAGCTTGTGCTGTCAACCATTTCCAAAGGTCTCTGGTAGCACCATTAATAATCCTTTTGATATCCTATTCTCTAACAAACTTAAATCATCATGAACGCATTTGGTATTACCATGGATGTTGTAACTATTTCTATGGTATGCCATTGCTTAATAGAAACAATCAGTTGTGGATCTGACTAAAGATGAAGCAACAGTGTTGCTGTGGATGAAATCTAGATGGAATCTCATCTCATGTTATGAATATGAGCACCATTGTGTATTCTGATGTGCAGTTTGGTTGAACTGTGGGAAGTGGGACCATGAGGGAGATGAGAGACTGATTCCTGACTCCTCCATGCATGTAGAGGTCTCCCCATAGCATCCCAGGAACATTGTGGAGCTCCAGGCATTACACCCTCCTGCTTACAAAGGTGAGTCCAGCACAACCAGTCCTGTGGTTCTGCTTGTCTCAGCATGAAGTGCTGAGCAGTGGTGACCTGGGCACTGACACTGGGAAGACACTGCTGGCTTTTGGTTGCTCAGGCTAGTGGTGACAAAGGCATCTTGCCACCCCAGATGGGACTTCTGGCAATGGAACTGAGTAGCTGCTCTCAGGTCTTTTGTTTCTCAGAAAGCATCATCTGGTACAGCTGAGGTGGTGTATGACAATTGTGGCTCTGATGCCACTGGGGCTTTTGCTGTGAGCAGGCCTGGAAGCAGAAAGAGGAGCAAGAAAGTCCTCCTCACGTGGCTTTTCAATCACTGTAAATTTCTGTCATTCTGTGGCACTCCAGGGATTATTTCCACAAAATGAGGGTTTGCCTGCTTTTTAAGAAAGGTTTTTCTTATACATTTGGGTTTAACTTTTTGAAGGATTTAGACTGAGGAAGGCAGACTGGTTGAAGGCAAACTTGACTTAACTGTTTTTTTTTCATACAGTGAGCTATTATTTTGGCAGTAATTGCAAATGATCTTTGAACTGCAAAGGTATATAATGCCAAATTCTTAATATCTAGTGAAAGTAAAGGAGTATGTCAGCTTTTTAATGAGTCCAAATATTAGTCTGCAGGATATTTTATTTGTGTGATTGAGGTCAATTACATCCTTTTAGAATACAAACAATTGTAATCATTTAAATTTTTCTGTTAGCCTTTTACTGTGGTTAAATGTTTTTTCCTGAACAGCTTCTTCCAATATCTCTAATTTACAATATTTTTGCTGGTGCCAATTGTTCTGCTAAAGTTTTGCAGTGGATGTGAACCACAATGGTTTGTTCATTACGCTAGATGGCTACAGATTTCTTTTCCTCTGTAACTGTGCTGTACAATTTTTATGTGAAATTGATTCTATACAACTGTAACTAATAGGATTTCCCTGGAAACAATCAGAACATCTTGTACCAATGTTTACAATAAATATGTAAGAAGAAATTGATAGCTATCTAACAGTTTCCAGGAAGATGTGAATTAATGCAAAGCCAGGCTATGAATGTTTTTTGAAGGGAAAGATTGGAGTTTATTTTATTTGTTTTGAAACCTGTCACGTTATTTGAATTCCCTTGACATTTTTCCAGACTTCAGAGCCTTTTTTCTTTTTACGTTATCCATTCATTGAACAAGCTGATCTTATGTGGTGCCTAGCAAAATGCTAATTGAACAATCCTGAGTTTAATCCCTCCTTCAAATACTTTGTGAAAATACAGCTGATAATACACGTTTATTTGGCTTCAATTTAGATATGAAAAAATCCATTTTGGGAGGTTACGGAAAAAAGGTTTTGACTTAATATGTGTTCCCCACATATTAAGAGCAATGGCATGTGCTGTAAAGAATAAAAACCACAACACACAGACATCAGTCCTCATGGGCTAATGGAAATCTAGACCTGATTAAAAACCCATTTCAAGACTCTTTTATTGCAGGGGTGGGTTTGATAGCTGTCAGTGTACAGGAAAATAGCACATCTGGAATCTTACTGTGTACTCATGCTGGCTGGTATAACTCAACCTGTGTGTCAGATTTTTTTTTAATAGCCAAGATTTATTTGGTTTCTATTAATTTTTTAAAAGTCTTTGGTATGTACGCTTATTAAGTACTAAATTTTTACCCTCCACAAATTAAAAGGTATATTTTAGTAGTGAGCAGTTTCCGTTTCAGAAAAGAAAGCCAGAAATATGCATTAGTAATGGGGAGTGTTATTTGATCACAAGCGTACCCTGTTGGGTTCTCAGGGATGATTATTTTGCAGTTCATTCAATGAAATTTGCATTTTTTATGTTACTTTTATATCTAGTTATGGGAAATCTAAAATGAGATATTAAACAAGTAGCAGACTCTGACTCACTATAATACCAAGAGGTTTTTTTCCTATTAGTACAGTGTATATACCTAGGAAATTCATAGAATCATAGAATGATTTGGGCTGGAAGGGACCTTAAATGCCACCTGGTTCCAGCCCTCCTGCCATTGGCAGGGACACCTCCCACTAGACCAAGTTGCTCAAAGCCCCATCCAACCTCATCTTGAACATTTCCAGATAGGGGACATCCACAGTTTCTCTGGACAACACGTTCCAGTGCCTCACCACTTTCACAGTAAAGAATCTCTTCCTAATGTCTAATCTAAATCTACCCTAAATTGTAAATATGGTTTGAAAAACACTCAGATTTGCTTGCAAAATATGAAACTTCAATAGAGAAGAGGCTTTCTCCCTAAGCAATGCCTCGGAGAAAAATGAACAATCAGCTACAGATCAAGAACTCCAGCATCGCTTTGGTTTTGGATCTAACCACAATTTTAATGAAATATGTATATTTGTAATAATCCTTAAGTTAAAAGCAAGAACAGAGCAATAAAAATCCTTTGACAGTCTCCCACATCCTTAGATTTATTGTCCAGTTAAAATATTAATGGTACAGTTTCAGAACTTTTCTATTTTAATTACTCTAGAGGTTTGTACAGCTGAAATATTTAATACTTTTTTATATACTCAAATCATGGTCTAAAATCAAAAACAACCTGGATGTTGCTTGTCTTGGATGGTCCTAAAAATCTCCATAGATCTTACTATGCATATGAATTATTAATGTTTTGGCTGATTTACTCAACAGTGTCATTTTGGTCCTGTCCTACTTGGCAAAGCCCCAGTACTTGCAGGGATTCTTCCAGGGTTCTTGCAGGTCAGTTAGCAGGTGAAACTGTAAGTCTTCAATGGGAAAAGAGACAGAAGGGGAGAAACTCTGATCACATTCTATTATCTTCAAGGTGCCAATGTTTTTGAAATGAATTATGTGCTACTTTTTTGGTTTATATACAGCATAGATAGACCCACATTTAAATGTCATTGCAGTCTTAAAATGCTAAGTTATAAAAGTCGTAACAAATGACCTCTAGAGTCTGACTACAAAGTGCCACAAGAAGTTCAGGCAATTCACTTGGCTGAGGTGGAGAAATAAAAGCATGCCTTTCTGGGGCACTCACCCAGTGGAACAATCATTCATCAAATAGTCATAATCTTGACATAGCAGAGTGTCCATCAGTTTTACTTGGGAATAAGTGAAGTGAAACACTTGCACATGAGATACTTGGGAATTTTTTTTGTGATACCATAATACTTGTTCCCAAATATGCCAGTCTTTTCAGTTTCTTCAGGCTTTGGAACAGAGTGCAATAGTGACTTCTCAGATAATTATTTATGATTTACAAAATGTATCATGTGCACTACCCGATACCTTAGGAATCATTATCCATGAGAAATAAACTACTTGTCAAAATATATGAGCAAAGCACAGGTCATAAAGCAATAGCCTGGCTTACAGTTTTCTTATTAAGCAGAAATTTTCATAAAGTCTTTGATTTTTATAATGCTGTGATTCATGGGTGAACAGTGGGAGATACTTTGGGCATTTATTTTTTTCTAAGGAATTGAACAACCCTGGCTTTTACTGGACTCTAACCTGAGCTCTTGCACTGTGTTTCTACCCCCTTTTTCTGATGAGTCTTAAGAGGTGTAAAGCTAGGAGCAGAAAATGTTGATAAACAAAGCCTGCTTTAGCAGACATGATCCCTCACTTGTCCACATTTTAACCCTCCAATTAAACTGAACGTGGTATGAAGTTACTGACAGGCTTGTGGAGTTGCAAGGACAGGATTCTGCAGTAAGAAATTATTGAGAGGTACTGGTATTTTATATTGTGTAACATAGAACTTCTCTATTTGATTTTGACAAGGATTTTGTAGTATACTTTTGCACTGTTTTGTTGAAAAGGGTCCACTCAGAGTCACTGTTTCCTTTTTTAATATAGAAATAAGCTGAAACTACAATAGGTGGTACCTGCTAGAAGGTGTGCTCTACATGACTTTCTTGAGTTATGGATTATATGAATGGACCAAGGATTATGTTTCTGAGAGCTGCACCCTGTCAAAACGCTGCTGGTCTAATGCTGGATGCGTTAGACTCTTGTTCTCCTGCAGGCAAGAGCAGCTACTACAAAATGAGTTGGTTTTGGAGTTGGTTTTGCTTCACAAAGCACAACGAGCAGCTGTCACCAGCACAGCTGTGTTACCCTTATGAGATGTAGGTCCACAATATCTTGGCCAGGAGGGTAGGTGCTGGTGTGGGATGGCTGATCTGAGCTCAGCGATCCCCTGGGAAATACAGTCACCCTGCTCTTGTGCAGCACCACGCTCCCCAGTGGGGGGTACAGACCTTCTGCACTTCACAGGCAGTTTTGGGAGAAACCTCAGGCTGGGTGTGACGTTTATCATTGGTGAATGTCACTCTGGGTTGCTGCTTACTGATAGATCAAAACTGCATTACCTTCGTTCATGTTATAATTCTGTGGTGAATGAGGTCGTTTGCCATTGCTTTGGGATGCTTGCAGAGATCCATCCTGTTTTTATTAGATATAGATTTTCTTCTATATCCAGACTCTGCCAATTAAAATTTGGCAATGCTTGCACGAGCAGACAAATACTATTAAATGTGTGAAGATATTCCTGCAGAACTGCAGCTCCTGTGTAGATTCCTGAATTTCAAAAGAGAGGACAGATCCTACCAATGACCTTTTAGACTTTTTTGCCAGCCATTCTCATGTCAAGCTTAGACCTGTTTTTTTTTTATTTTTTTTTTTTAAAAAGACATTTGGTTTTGCTATTAAGTCTTCAAATGACAGAGAATATATTATGTCCTCAAATAGAGTACTTTAGTGCTAATTTAACTCTGTAGTAAAAATGCACATTTTTAGTCTCATTTTGTCTGCTCTAGCCATTGGACTTTTTCATATCCCTGTCTACAAGCTTAAAGGAGACCTGATGATTTATAAGATGAGAAATATTTTTGGCATGGATGAGCTTATAAACTATGATCAAGTCAAGAATTCAAATTACTTTGGATAAGTTTGAAACTCCACAGTCTTTCAGGATAAGACAGGTTTTCCAGCCACAGACTGGAAAACCTTTTCTGAACTGTTCCCAGTTTCTGAACATCCCTTTTAAGTAAAAGTCAGGAGGTGCAGCAAACCTTGTCTCATGCTCTTTTAGTACTCACTGTAATTTACTTTGTGATCCTAAGATGCCCCAGAGTACAAAATAATTTTCCTTTAAAAAATTGTGAGCTTTATAAACCTCACAGAGCTCTCTTTCAGCACGATAATTCTCATCATTACAGCTGTCACACTGAATTTACTGCTGTCACTGTTTTCTGTTAAAATGATGAAGCAAAGCAATGTCTGCAATTGTTAACATCATCCCAGGTACCAAATGTCTCATGTTTCCTGGCAGACCCTAAAATAGAGAGAAGTAAACTGAGGAGGAAAGCTCTGGCAACCCTGAAAACCAAGAGTAGAAGGTTGCTGCCTAGTGACAGTGGAATGAGTGAGGATGTGAGGATGACAAATGGGAGTCTATGATTTTAAACTGAATGAGAGTAGGTTTAGACTTTATCTTAGGAAGAAGTTCTTCAGTACAAGGGTGGTGAGACTCTGGCATAGATTGCCCAGAGAGGTTGTGGATGCCCCCTCCCTGGAGGTGTTCAAGGCCAGGTTGGATGGGGCCTTGAGCAACCTAGTCTAGCTGAGAGGTGTCCCTGTCCACGGCAGGGAGGTTGGATTAGATGATGCCTAGGGTCCCTTCCAACCTAAGCCATTCTATGATTCTGTGAACACAGCTATGGAAAGCTCTTGGTTGGGGAGAGAATTTCCTGTGCCTCAGTATGGCAAGTTTGGGTTCAAGGGACAGACCTGCAGGGCCTGCTTGGCAAAATACTGTTGAAAGAAGGAATGTGTTCAACCTCTTCTTGGACAGTCCAGGGTTTCTGCTTCTAAAAATGCATAATAAGTCCCACAACCACCATGTCTGTCATCCTAGTAGTCATAAGCCATGTTTGAAATAGTTGTTTGGTTTTGGTTTTTTTGTTGGTTTGGTTTGTTTTTTTGTTTGGGTATTTTTTAGCAGCACTTGCAGTAGCTCCTACTATTGTACATTCTTATTAAAATTTATATTCTTCATGAAATTCTTCATATTTGTTCTTCATGGGGAAAGATTTTTTTGTCTGCTTGGAGTAAGGGAGTTTTCCAATCATTGACCTTAGAAGACTGAGGAAGTAGGAGCTGCTTTGAAATGCCTTGGGGGCTTTAACCAAAGTGAACTGCAGGTCTCTGTGGGTAGATGATATTGCTGTATGAATGGACCATGTCTGGCAAGAAGGTCTAGTGACATTGCTGAACAAAGGAATGAAGGCAAAGTTTTCTGCTTCTGTCAGATTTCAGAACACCAAACTTTAAAGGTAATGTTTATAACTTAATATTTTGCCTTCTGTGGCTCTGCTAGTCATGCTCATTTTAGCTTGTTTTTCCTTTGCTGGCTTCATTACTTCCTCAAATCCCACCCATCTGTCATTAGTTTTCCCAGGTCTTCACACCCAGCTATGCCTACAGCTGGAAATATGGGTGTAAATGCCAGTGGAAGAGACTGAATTCAAAACGTCTCTTCTAAGAGTTTGTTGCTACTAAGGTGAATACTTCAAAATATAAAAATAAAAATTAAAAAAAAAACCTTTGCTGGCTTCATTACTTCCTCAAATCCCACCCATCTGTCATTAGTTTTCCCAGGTCTTCACACCCAGCTATGCCTACAGCTGGAAATATGGGTGTAAATGCCAGTGGAAGAGACTGAATTCAAAACGTCTCTTCTAAGAGTTTGTTGCTACTAAGGTGAATACTTCAAAATATAAAAATAAAAATTAAAAAAAAAAAAAGAATATAGGACAACCCATCTAAACTAAGCTCAGTGTAACAGTTATGTTAGTGGGAATGTTCTGTGCTTGTAAGCAAATGTGCAGACTTCCTGCCAGAAGGGGGTAATTATACAAATGCCTCTAATAAGCTGTAGAGTTTGTTTTATTAAGTAGAGATTTGAAATCTGAAACAAATGATAGACTTTCTTCCAGGAATTATCATTTTGTGACATTCAAAGCTGGAAAATACTATTCCTAGTTTAAAAAAAGGGGAGATGAAGTGGGGAGATGATTATGTGATTTGCCAGAGATTTCAGAGACAGTGTAGAAGAGAATTTCAGTGTGACAATGCTTCCAAGGAGAAATGATACCTTTAATGTATGTTGAGTGAGCTTAGCCCCTCATTGCATAGCAGAGTCCTACATTTCTGCACTTTGTGGCTGTGAAAAACACCTAATCAAAATGGTAGCACTTTTTGTGTGTTCAGTTTTCATAGGTGGAAATGAAAACACCAGCTGGAACCCAAAATTTAGCTGACCACGGACATTTTAATAGCTATATCAAGCATTCTTTTTCTACAATGAGATAGATCTACTACTACTTGTCTTAACAGAAAGGATCACTGAAAATGTTCAAATGGTGGTGCTTTTCTAACCAATCTAAGAAAATTAGCAGCACTAAAATGTTTCCTGGATTGTGTTACCACAAAAATTGTAAAAACAGTTTTACAAGCTGTTGTGCTTTAGTGCAAAGCAAACACATTAAGAAACATTAAAACCATTTAATAAACATTGCTTCTTGCATTTTCCTGTTAATTTATATAGTTCAGTCCTATAAAAGTATCAAGAGCTGTTTGTTTGGAGCAGCTCAAGATGTTCAGTAATAGTTGTTGGTCGTGCTGTACTTGTAACGTGAGTTTGGATAGGAACTCATAGTTGTGACAGTTCTGTGATATCAAGAGAAGTTAGCTTTCTGTTTGCTTAAAAATGTAGGAAATATTACTATGGCACAGTAGAATGCATTTTTTTCTACCAGATCATAAACCAGAATTAGATGTCCCTGAGCCTAAATGACCTTGCACCTCCAAGGTGCCTTTCAAGGCTGGTGTGGAAGCTGTGACACAGGCTGTGGAGAGGTGCATCTGCTCCTGCAAAAGAGGTAGCACCACATGTTGGGAAGCACTGCATCACACCAGAAGGTTCAAAGGCCCTCTTAGAAAAACAGCACAAAAAACCTGTAAGGGGATGGCACAAATGACCTCAGAGATCATCTACCTTTTCATTTCCAGGGCTAGCTGGTTCCAGGTAGCACTGGTTCCAATTAGAGCTCAAGCACAGCTACAAAATTCCAATGGCACCCACATCTTAGGCACAGCTTTACTGCCTCTTTCCCTCTATCACCAGACTGATATGCAGTGTATGCAACTGATTTGGCAGATACACAGATTCCAGAATAACTTGGCATGGTCTGGATGTATTATTGACAATTTTCCAACCCTTTCCATTCGTGTGGATCTCAAAGACAGTCTCGCTTCATTTGTAAATTCAGTTACTTGCCTAAGTCATGCATGATGGCCTGTAATAAAGTTATTTCTCCAATAAACTCAGACCTGTTGGACAACTTTGTGCTGGAACTAATTATGCTCCTTGACATCAACTGAGGAGTGACTCATAATTTGCATATGCTTGCCTTATATCATAACTCCTGAACTGTCAATTGAACTCATTCAGTATATTCTGTATAGTCACATTGTATTGTAATGTGGTTTTTCATAAGTCATGTTAATTTGGTGTTTTATCATCTACAGTTTCTTTGTGTTGGAATTTGACTGGGACAGGAGTTTTTTATATCTTGGATACAAATGAAATCCAAAGGCTCAATAAGTAAGACTTTATGAATAACGCTGAAAGTTTTCTACTGTGTGGGTTTAAAAATACACTAAAAGGAACAATGGATTTTATGTTTTGAATTTCCACTCTAGTGGAGGAGAAAAATGATGAACTAATAGAGAAAGAAAATGGTTAGTGGTGAAAGAAATGTGAAGATGAGGTATGAAAGAGAATAGGGCAGCACTTTTTCTCTTAGTCCCCTGCACTAGATTTGCACCCAGTTCTACACACAATAATGAGTTACTTTTGGTATATTAGTGAAAATAAAAACAAAAACAAAAACAAACTGGTGCATGAATTTTAATGAATTTTGGTGCATGAATTTTTGCATGGAGCCAGTTTCACCACCATTCTCTCTTCCTTACTGTCCACAGCATCACTGATGTCAGCCAGTATTTACTTTGATAATTCTGCTTTCTTCTGTTATGAATGTTCAGGCTGGGTCCAGTTCAGGATGGAATACCAGGTAGATGCAGGACATTGTGAAATTAAGTTTAGTCATGACACAATACTTTCTGGCTGCCTAGATTTACTAGGAAAAAATGCTGTCCTTACAATAAGGCTAAATAGGTTTGTAGGTGATATAACTGTGGCAATAACACACCCTTTAATTCACTGAGTGCAGCTTGTGATAGAAATGTGATGTGCCAGCTGGATAGGATCCTGCTAGGAATGCCTATAAACCTTTTTGTTAAACATGATTTGGCCTGTCTTTACTTCTCTCTCCCCTCCACTGGTTTTCTGAATTGCAATTTCTATCTTCTTTTTTCTCCAGTAGGAAAAATAATCTAGATCAAAGCTTTCATTCTTTGCCTCACGAACCTCTTTCCTCAGACCTGCAAAGTTTGGACAGTTCCTTTATTTTCCTTAATACTTGCAAACACTAAACCACCACTGCAGAAGAGATTTTTGTATTGCCATACATTACATGGTGACTTTTTTTCCATTTCTGTCTTTTCCATGTCTCTTTCTCCTGTCTTTGAGGGCACAGCTTGTAGAAATATGTCACATTTCTGTGGTTCAGCAGAGTGGGAGGCAGCAAATCTGGATCTTATTACCAGTTTGGCCATAGTCTTCCTGTGTTAACATGGGTAAGTTATTTATTTCTGCACTGATAATATAGCAATGTTAATCACTTACTTCATGGGGCAAGGGTGGCTGATCTGTAACATGCTTGAAATGTTTAAGCAGGTAAGATGGGACTCCCCAAGCAGGTCTCTATCACATGTTTGTCTAGCACAGAGACTTCTGGGCAACCCAAAGCTCCTCTGTAGGACAGAGCAAGTGGCTCCAGCTGCCAGTGCTGATACCACTCATATGCCCTGGAAATCAGCTGCAAGGCAGCTCAAACCTGGTCTTCAACAGGTCCTTAAGTGAGTCATTCCCATGTCCCACCTGGCTGAGGTTTTGGTATAAAATGTGTAGGAACAGCAAGGTTGGCTATCTCTGTTATGTGAAAAGGAATGAAAAATACTCTGAGCTCTGTTGAGAGGAATATCAGAACCACAGCAAAGGCGGCTGGGGGAGAGCAGGTGGTCCATTCCCTGCCAGATGCAGCTTAATTCCTGCGTGTTTGTTTAACCTATGCTTTAAAAAGCGCCAGTGATGGGCCAAGCTGGTACCAAAATGCAAACATTAGGGCACATTCATATCATAATGTACCTTTCAGCCATCTTCTTGTTCCCCAAAATAAACAAACTGCACGGGTTAAGAGCGCATTCCTCCCTACGCGTGCCAAAAATCTCTGGCTCATTCTGTTTGCACAGTTTCGCTGATTCTATAAATTACACAAACTGTGTTCATCTTGGACTCATGCTGCCTTATTTTTCCACTCATAGCATAGCTTGGCAATATTAGAAGGGACATTTTCCCTCCCCTTCCTTCTTATTGTCTTTCCGTTGAGAATTTTATTTAACTGGGACTATAAAATGAAAGCATTAATTACCAGTCTGGGACAACACTTCATACTTTATTTGATAGTAGGCACCATTTACAGTGTAAAGATATTTTAAAAGACATGCTAACCCACTCCTTCGAGTACAATTCATCTGTACAGAGTGTGTAAGAAAAAGCCCCACGCTTGGGACTGGCAAGAGTTAAGAATAGATCTGGAAAAAACTTCACTTCTCCTCTTGAAAGAGGGCTGAGAGAGCAAGAATCCTGGAGGCTCACAGACAGCACTGGCCTCAGATTCACACGCTGTACAAAGCCAGTGGCACAGCCTAGGGAAAAGGAAGAGGAGGGAAAGGTCCCTCTTGATAATCAGGCTATTTCCCAGTCACCTGAACTTTATATACTTAAACAATTTTACTGACGCAAGGGTGATTTCAGGGTGCTGCCCAATTAATTTAAAACCATGTCTGAAGATTTAATGACTTCCAAGACCTGGTCTTTGCTGACAACCTTTGGATCACATAGAAAAAATGCTTCTTCCCAAGCAATCGAGATACTAAGAGGAAGCCATAGTATGAAACATGGACCTGTTTTCCCCTAAATTGTCTAAAATTAAAGATTCAGAGTCCCATTTTATTACAGTTTCCCACTGCTAAGCCCTCCTTTATGAGAGAAAAGATTCACAGTGTACATTTGTGCAACTTCTCAAGTAACAAAATTGGAACAGCCTGTTTTTCTAAGTTATATTAACAAGTACTTGTTGAGAATCTTTAATTTCTTAAGTTCTTCACACTTCTTGCTAAATATGTGGACAATACAAATTACAGATTTTTTGTTTTGTTTTGTTTTAAATGCGTGGACAATAAAAATTACAGATATTTTGTTTTGTTTTGTTTTGTTTTAAATGCAGTCTTGTCCATCTTGTGGCCTTACTTGTGAATTCTAATCTCTCACACCTGGAGATATCTCTTTTAATGCTAAACTACACTACAGGTTAAAGTTTTCTTGAAAGTGGAGGGATGTATGAACAAGTTCAAAGGTCTTAAAATTACATTAGTTGATAGGGTGTAGCTGGTTTACCAGTGTTACCAAAAGAATACTTAACTTCTGTACAAACACAACATGCAATTAGATGCATTCATCTTGTTTTTCACAGCAGAATTGAATCAGCTTCCAGAATTTCACTATGCTTGGTATCTGCATGTAAAATGAAATGGTCTGGAAAAAGCTTGTTGGTTTGTTTTTTTTTTGTCTTCTCTTCCTCAATATACCGGGAACTGCAAATCAAAAGGAGTAATATAATATGAATATGGGGACAAGGGATGCGAGTTTAAAGGAAAAATCATGGTAGTGAAGGTGTTTTCCTTCTGCTTAAAATCATCTTAACTTCTCAGGCAAGACTTCTGCTTTTGTGACTGGCTTTGTAGGTTTTCCTAGTTGGAAATATGATATAGTCTGTGGCCTTCGTGGAGCAGAGAGCAAGTACGACATGCTTGCATTCTATCGATTTTCCAGATCTGAGAATGCTAATATTTTTCATATGCAATCACACTAATGTTTACATTATTTGGGGATTTGAAGTCTGTTTTGATGCTTTATGAAGTCTGACATAGCTTGAATAAACAATTTCTTAATAATTGATTAAAAAGCATAGTTGTACCACTTAATCTGTCTGTGTGAGAAAGGCATTTTTCCTCTGGGACAGGAATAGCCCAGCATTTAGTTAATCAAGTTTTAAAAGCTGTGAATTTAAGCTCTTTGGGATATATACATTACCAATTGCAGGAAGTTGGGAAATAAAAGGAACTTTTCAAATAAAAAGATGTCAATTTAATAGCAAAGGAGCTGGAAACAGATGTTTCACGCAAAGCATAAGAGTTGTGTCATTCCTTTAGGTTTTCAAAGTCACTTCTTGTCAGATGCATTGGTTAAGAGAGAAAATTAATGAGCTGTGTTAAGTTTTATTACGCAATCTTCTGATGTGGGAAAGCTTCCCTCCAGGAACAGCTCTGTGCATGGCTTAACTGATTTAGGCATGCCTGCTGCAGTATTCTCCAGAATGTGTTGGAGATCAAAGTAGGGGGAGTTATTCAGGTTTTATGGCAAGGTAATTAAAAAAATATGGGGATTATTACATATAAATCATACTTGCATAAATTTGCTGGCAAAATAAAATCAAATAAACACATTTAATAAATGAGATCAAGAAAACATTCAGCCACATTTTTTACCGTTACAGAAGCAAAGCTGTACCCTGAAGTCTACACAGTTGGTCTCTTTCTTTCACTGCAGAGAATTTGGCCTGGTTCCATTTTACTTTAAAAGGGAAAAAAAAAAAAAAAAAGGCCTTCTGAGCCCTCCTGTTTTGTGACAATGTGAAGATGGGCACTTTGTACCAGGTACAATGTGGTCCTGGGGAAAGCAGTGGCAAGACTTCCCTTGGTTTCCAAAGTGATTTGATCTGGAAGTTTTTCCTTCTCAAAGTGGACTAATGTGCCTGAGCATTTGTCTTTGCAATGCAAATGTTAATATTATACAAAACAAGACACAAGAGCAGACTCTCCTTGCTATTGATCTGGTGCAGACTGGAAGTAACGAGCAGGTTTGGACCAACAGCTTCTAGAAAAACAGGTAAAAGTGCAAAGGCTTTCTGTTCTCAGATATACAGGACTTCTGAGGGGAGTGCATACGAGCTCAGGAAAGATTGTAGCTCATCCTTTCTGGCCACATGCAGGAGAAATGGATGCACGCACCATGCACCAAACAGGGGCTCAGAAATCCCAGGCTGGAAAGAGGAAGAGATGATCCAGTTGTAGATGTTGAAGTCCTGATTGTGAAATGCAGAAAACACTTCTCTCTGGGTGGGAGAGAAATGAAGAATATTGTGAAACTTCTGTCAAATCAGAGGAGAGCTTCCACATTTCTGTCATAGAAATATGCAGAAAGGATAAGCTTATAGCTTCAGCTGTCCTAAATACTATGATACCATATGATGACAGAACACACATGCACATGCCTGTATTAGCATATACACAGTTGTAGCCAAAACATGTAACATTGTCAGGACTGAGCTTCCTTTCTCTAAGGATATGCATATACCCTCTTTGGTCTAATTTGGTTTATGGCTCTACATGTGCATGTATATGCAAGAGATATAAAATACGAGTACAGTAGCTTTTGGTGTGAAATAACATTTATTTTTTTGTACCAACTACAGGTCCCTGAGAGACTACGTGTAAAATTCATACTGGAAGCTACACAGCAGAAGCACTGGCAACAGGATAAGCAGAAGACACTTGGCTGTCATTTTACCAACCTTCTCTGCTGCAGCTCTAGTGTGCATGAAAGAGGGGTTATTGACTGGCAACTCCATGCAGATGAAACAGCTTGACTGGGACAATGAAAACCTAGGTGAATTTTCAGGTGGAAATTCCCTCTTGCTTTTGTCTCCTGAATGATGAAATAATTTCCTGAAGGAACCAAAGAAACCACCCCACAATGTCAAATTGTTCAAAGGTACTTGATTGTGAAATATCGTCCATCTTAACCTTGTCTCAACGTTTGGCATGGTTGGTCTCTGCCAATTCTAACCTCTTCCAGAGGATCAATAGATGCTGCATCTAATAATGACAATGAGTATGTGTTAATGTATTCCAGCTCCCTTATCTGGACCTGGAAGCTGACAGCTGAAGGCCAGACCTGAAAGTACTGCAAAACTTTGTTGTATTTGTGTGCTCCCTGAATATGGACTGCTGTTAATCGTGTGTGCAGTCTTGAAGACAAGGACCAGAAAACTCACTGAGATTTTGAAACAGCAGTCATAGAAAGCCTATTGCAAAATTTAATATAAAATCTGAACAGTAAAGAATTCAGTGATGTATCTGGTTCTTGTTTGATGTACTTCTACTGCCACAGTTAATATAAGGTTTGCAGTGCACACATAAAGCAGATACACCCAGATTCCTCTCTAAAAGTTAAATTATTTTATAGTCATGTATGCTATCTTCCCTGTTAGTTCCCCCTCTCCCTCCCCAGTTTCTATAAGCTGTATTAGTTTTTGTAAGCTCTTAACAGCTTTCCACAAAATATGTTGTAATATAATGGTAGAGGTAGATGGATATAAAGAAAGTTATAAAGATTCTTCTAAGAAAGTTGTAAACATGAGAGGAGTTCCTCTTTCTTATCTATGAGAAACAGTCTGTGAGAAAAATAATCCTTAAATGAGGTATTCAGAGATATACTGTTCTATTCTCAGACACTAATGATTGTCTAACAATCATTAGCAGCAGAATAAAAATCACTCTCCTACACTACATCAGTCAAAGTGTGCAACTATTTCAGCCTCCAAAGTAGAGTTGAAATAGTATATAAGTTTTCCTAAAGGCTAGTGCAGACCTCGGTGCCAGGAAGATTATGGAATGGTTCATCTTGGGGGAGATCATGCAGCAAGTGTGGGACAACAGGGGGATTGGATCCAGCCACCACGGGTTCGTGAAGGACAAGTCCTGTTTGCCCAACCTGATCTCCTTCTACTCTCAGGTGACCCGTCTAGTGGATGAGGGAGAAGTGGTGGGTGTTATCTGCCTGGGCTTCAGCAAGGCCTTTGGTCCTGTTCCCCACAGCATTCTGCTGGAGAAGCTGTCGGCTCATGGCCTAGGCAGGTGGACTCTTCACTGGGTTAAGAACTGGCTGGATGGCTGAGTTCAGGGAGTCGTGGGGAATGGAGCTAAATCCCTTTGGCGTCCAGTCACGAGCGGTGTCCCTCAGGGCTCGGGTTTGGGACTGCTCTTGTTTAATGTCTTCATCAATGACCTAGATGAGGGAATCGAGTGCACCCTCAGTAAATTTGCAGATGACATGAAGAAATAATAAAGAAAATGTATTTTATTTTTCTCATTTTAAAACTGGCTGCCCCAGGCCTAGATGGGTGCACGCTCCACTGAATCGCACACTGGCTGGATGGCTGGGCCCAGAGAGTGATGGGGAGTGGAGTTAAATCTGACTGGTGGTTGGTCACACCTGGTGTTCCCCAGGGCTCTGGGCCAGGGCTGCTCCTCTTTAACATCTTTATCAATGACCTTGATGAGGAGATTGAGTGAACCCTCAGTAAATTTGCAGATGACGTGAAATGAAGTGGGAGTGTGGATCTGCTGGAGGGTAGGGAGGCTCTGCAGAGGGGTCTGGACAGGCTGGGGCAATGGGCTGAGGTCAGCTGGATGAGGCTGAACAAGGCCAAGTGTGAAGTCCTGCGCTTGGGTCACAACCACCCCAGGCAACGCTCCAGGCTTGGGGAGGAGTGGCTGGAAACTGCCTGGCAGAAAAGGACCTGGGGGTGTGGGGGGACAGCCAACTGAACATGAGCCAGCAGTGTGCCCAGGTGGCCAAGAAGGCCAATGGCATCCTGGCCTGGATCAAAAATGGTGTGACCAGCAGGAGCAGGGAGGTGATCCTGTCCCTGTACTCGGCACTCGTGAGACTGCACCTTGAGTACTGTGTCCAGTTTTGGCACCACAGGAGAAGAAAGATGTGGAGGTGCTGGAGCGTGTCCAGAGAAAGGCAACGAGGCTGGAGAAGGGGCTGGAAAACATGACTTATGGGGAGCGGCCAAGGGAACTGGGGTGGTTTAGTCTGGAGAAGAGGAGACTGAGAGGAGACCTCATCACTCTCTACAACTACCCAAAAGGAGGTTGTGGTGAGCCTGGTGTTCTCTTCTCCCAAATTGCTGATGATAGGACGAGGGGAAATGGCCTCAAGTTGTGCCAGTGAAGATTTCAATTAGATATTAGGAAGAATTTCTTCACTGAGAGAGTGGTTAGGCACCGGAGTGGACTCCCCAGGGAGGTGGCAGAGTCATCATCCCTGGAGGCATTCAGAAAACAAGTAAATGTGGCACTTGAGGTTATTATCTAGTGGTTAGGGGAATTAGGAGGAAGGTTGGACTTGATGACCCTGGAAGTCCTTTCCAACCATGGTGATTCTTTGATTCTGTGACAAAAGGTTCAATTTCAGCCTTAATTCTTTTGTATGTTTGAAAACACCAGTGAGCTGAGAGGGTTTTTTTTTTGGTTTTGCTGCAGACGTGCTGGATGCATGTGTGAATATTTTCTGCAAGATCTGCAGAAAGACAGGAACACACAATGCCTGTTGTACACGCTGTTATGTCTGGCCAAGGTCAGTCTGACCCAAGTATTCAGGATGTTTAGAGCAATAGCCCCATTAGTATCTCAGTCCTTGTGTCCAATGACATTTACTGGCTATTTTTGTGGCTCTTGGTGGCTGCAAGCCTCAGGAACAACCTTGTTGAGAAGTTCATTTGTGTTTGGGTTGGTTGGTTGGTGTATATGTGCTCCCCTGTTGCAACCTTTTGTTTCTTAACCAGTGTGTTGATACTGGGTCCCAGTGCTGCTGCTGGCTCTCTTCCCTTTCTGATTCTCTCACTGTCTTCCTGATACACTGTGGGCAAAAAAGAGGCAGTATATTGGGGACATCCTCTATCAAATTTGGCTCTGCTGAAAGGACTGAGGATGAACCAGGTGAGCATATGATCTGACAACCTGCCAACAATGTGTGCAAAAGGCAAAGTGGAGCACTCCAGGATTCACGCAGCAACTCCTGATGGTCAGTGTGCCATACACAGTCCTCTCCTCTCCTCCAGGGAGCCCTGGGGGTTGCAGGCCAGGAGCCAGTGGTGGCTTTGGCACTACTGAGATACCTGCATGCTGGTGGAGCCCTGGCAGATATGAGCACAGAGCCTTCTTCACAAAATCAACATGAACCCTCGCTGCAGTTGTGTTGAGGTCAAGGGCTGGACAAAGCTGACTCTAAACAGTTAGCTACTTACCATCCTCATTTCAGCCTCTGTAAAATGGCTTTGTCACTGGGTAGCACTTTGAAATTCTTATCTAGAAGCTGTTTTTTAAATTGGAACATTATTATTATTATTGTTAGGTTACTGTGGAACTAGGAAAAAAATCTGCCCTGGAGTTTTCATTTTATGTGTCTATGCCTAAGAGGCAGTCTACATGGGCTTGTATCTAGACTGACTCATGGATGTAGCATTTCTCAAGGCATAAATAATTTCAGAGGCTGACCAGGTTTCCTTCACTTTCACCTCCTGTATTTGGGACAGGCTGTGTTAGCCTAATGGCAGCTGTTAAACCATTTGTGGTCAGCATTTTTTGTTGGGGTGCTAACATCAGTGTTGGCAGAATGACCACTGGAGATGATGCCAATTACCAAATTTGTAATTGCTCTCCAATAACAGTGACTAAGGGCTTTAAAGGGGAAGCAGGACCCTTATTAACATTCTTATTCTGATGATAAAAGGATCAGATAAAATGAGGAACCTGTTCTGAACTGTTGGGATGATTTTGTGATGAGTTACATGGCTTGGGCAATCTGATCATGAGCTGTCTGCATGTCACACCTCCTTGAAGGCCAGATTTGTTCTTTGACAGTTTTTTCTTTGGGGTTTCACTGACTTTTGCTTTCCATGATATACATGGATGAGATTTTGATAGCTTCTTATACAAAGCAGCAAAATTTAATGGTTTTGCCTAACTAGAGTTGTATTAGTTTCTGTGAAGCAAGGTCATGCCTTTCTGACAAAGATCTCTCTATTCCATTCAGTACATTGTGTTAATGTTTATTGATTTTTTTATGAGTGCAGTGATTCGGTAATTACCTTGAAATCCTTTTTCTTCTGAGTTTGCAGTGTTTAATGTATGGTTTTATTGATTAAATAATGGCATACACTTATGTAATAGCAGAGTGTTCCTGTACGAGATCTTCCTGATTTATAAGTTAAATGTACAATGTATTCAAGCATGGTATCTGTTTTGTTGAGCTGATGTGCACCAAGAACATTGCTGGCCTGGTTCTGCTTCAAGTGTCCAAACAGGTATGTAACACTGTGCATTGAGATGTTCAATACAAATCCAATCACAGAAGCAAAGCTGCTGCAAGAGAAGAAAACCTTTTTACATTCTTTAGCAAATATTGCTGAGGGTGACTGGTTTTTAATGGCATTTTCATTGTTATCAGACTGATATTGTAGAGATAACTGGAATGTCTGGTGTGACTATGCAAAGACACAGAGAGACTGCTCTCCTACACACCGTGGTGTGCTCTGGAGTTAGAACACAACAGCACTTTGTGGAACCAGAGAAAAAATAAATTTGACAGATGATTCTAACTATTTTCAGTGGCATTATTTAGTTTCCCACTCGAGGTAGCTAGAAAGGTGTTGATAACACACCAGTGTTTTGGCTACTGCTCAGCAGTGCTTGCACAGCATCAAGGCTACCTCTTCAACATCCCCTCTCACCAGTAGGCTGGGAGTGGGCAAGATTTTGGGAGAGGACATAGCCAAGACAGGTGACCCAAACTAATTGGAGAGATATTCCATACCATATGATGTCTGCTCAGCAATAAAAGTGAAGAGAAAGGAGGAGGAGGAGGAGGAGGAGGGGTTTGTGATCTGACGTTTGTGTTCCAGAGCAATCATTATGTCTACTGAAGCCTTGCTTCCTGGCAAGTGGCTGGACATTGCCTGCTGATGGGAAGTAGAGAATAAATCTTTTATTTTCCTTTGCTTCTGCATAGCCTTTGCTTTTGCTTTATTAAACCACCTTTATCTAGACCAAAGGGCTTTTTTTCTGTCTTATTTTCTCCCCCACCTGTCCAGCTGAGGAAGGGAGTGATAGAGCAGTTTGGTGGGCACCTGGCATCCAGCCAAGATCAAGCCACTACACTTTAATGAGTAGCCTTCATTCAATTACCACATAATTACATAATCATTTACCTTTTTACATATACATTTACAAAACTCTAATGCAAGGTGAGTTTAAAGGCAAAGTTCAACCAAACAAGGAGTGAAGCAACACACTGGAAGGCAAAAAGTGGTCACAGGATGTGCTTTCAAAACATGAAGTTGCTCAGTCAGAAGGAGAAATTTCAGTTCTTTGCAATTAACCCTACTCTGGTAATCCTTCTGCAAGAAGGCATATACATCTGTTTGTCTTTCCACACAATGTGTGCTGTGGCAGGATGAAAATTAGAAGCAGAGCTGGTTGCCCTTCTAGGAACACCCAGGTCTAATGTAAGATTGTAATGTTGGCATCTAGGCTGTTTGAAGATGGCATAAATATTAACAGAGAACAAAACCCAACCCAACTGTCCCTAAATTCCAGTGCAGAAATTATAGTTAAACTTCCCTTCAAAACTAGCTTGTGTTCTTTTCAGTGCTTGTTCATGATGTTCATTGTAGGTAAGTGACTGCTTTTCAGCTTTGAACTAATTATCATTCCTGAAAGCATTTTCCAAACCACAGCAGCTTTATAGACCAGCTTCTGTTCTCAGGGAATTGCAAGAGTTCTGCTGGTGACTTCAATGGGAACAGGAGCAGTACTAATGAAGTATTTATTCTTTTACTCCTGTAAAAGAATAAAGGGCAGAAAAAAGAGGTAAACTACTTTACCAGTGCTTTGAGGTTAGAAGATTGCTACAGTAGTTACAGTAAAATGATGCATTCTACAGCTTATTCTTTGAAATGGAAGTGTGGCATTGGCTTATTATGCACATCCTGACCTCTGCCTGTGTACATACTCTCACTGCACATTCTGATTTTGCCAGGAAGCAAATATTGGAGTCTTTTTGCTTTGCATTTGCTACAGACAACTTCTTTTTCGGACTCCATGTGACAGCTCAGCTATTTATCCCCTGCTGCTCTCAGAAGTTTTTATAATATCAGTCTTAAAAATCACATTTCTTTGGCAAATTTCTCCCGGATAAAGTCAGCCATAAAATGGAAGAAAAATGCCTTTAGGCTTACAAATGCTTCTTTCTCCTGAGCAGTGAAATGCTGTTATTTTGAGAAGTGTCTGTGTTCATTGTTTTGCTGAAATCTGAACTTTTTCCACTTGGAGACAGTTAATTCCCTGAGAATCTCACAGAAATGGTATTAGATGTTGATCTCTTTGCAGGAGAGCAGGGAGAAGCAGACAGCCTGGCCATTTCGATCTGGGCTGCAGGATGTGTTTAGTGAAAAATCTATAGAGCTCAGCTTAGGGTGTCAGCTGTCAGTCTGCAGAGCATCTGTCAGAGGAGTATTTGCTTCACTGCTGCTGAATGTGAGTAATGCTTTCACAATATGGCAGTATGATGCTATAGATTACAGTTGTAATGGAGCACATCCTGAACAGCTGAGGCTGCTCTCTCTCGCTCATTCAATAGCAAAAGTTGCCTTGCTATAAGAGCTTGGGGGATTATGCACTCCAAACAGCTGTCTATAGCACCATGGATTTATTTGGGCTAAATGAGAACTTCCTTTCTTTAGCTAAATCAAACTTTATCAGACAGTTTTACTGTTGGCAGTTAAAATAAAATGTGTTTGCTGAACAGTAAACACCTTGTTACTGTTAGGAAGGATTATATAAACAAAAGGCATACACAATGAAGTCTTATGCCAACTGACTTACTGTCAAAATAATATACTGCGGTTAGCGGAATTGTGCTCACTTGAAGGAAATTATGGGCCTAAAAACACATCTTGAATGACAAAGAAACTATTTTTCCACAAAAAAAATCTTTTAAAATGGTAATACACTGTACCTTGTAGAAGTGGGTTTGGAGACCAAGGATGCTATATCCTCCTAAAGAAAGGTTATGAAAAAAAATGGGTAAACTGCCTGAAACCTTCAAAAAGCTTACTGTATTTGCATAATGCACTGGATCAAGTAGATTTAGTGTATTTGGCCCTATGAGATATGTGAAAGTCGTTTTTGTCAAACAAAAAAGGAGCTGTTCTTCTTTCACTTTTTACCCTACATAATCTATGCAACTACAGAACAATGCATGAGCAACCAAATACGCTGTGATAATATATAGGCTATTTGTGCACCATAAATCAGTTTCCTTTCACTCCTCAAGGAACTGACAGTAAGGCAGAGATTCTATTCTATAATCACAAGGGAAAAAGGCAAGTCCAAGCCAAACAGAGTCACTGAAAGGAATAATGTTAACTAAAATGAGTTTTGGATTATTCTTCAGAGAGTTTGAGAATGAGTTTACTTTCTTTGTGTTAAAAACTGAAGTCCCAATTCAGGAAAACACAGGGCTAATGCTGTTTGCAGTTTTTCACTCTGTTTTGGATTTCAGTTTGCAAAATGATATGCATTTCTTTCTACAAATGTACAAAGCATTTCTTTTAACTGATTACTTAACAGTTAAAAAAGCAGAATCCAGCTGAAATGAACAGGAAACGTCTTCTGCTTGCAGAACATGCTATGTGACCATAACGTAGACTGGACAGATGGACAGCTTCTTGAAGGTCATGAATTTGAGCTAATGATTTCTGTTACAAAGAAATTCTCAAGGATAACTTGTGGAGAGATTAATGAATCTGCAAATTCTTGGGGTGAACTCTATACAAATGTGTTGTGGAAGATCAGTTAAGCATTTATTAATATAATTAGGTTTATTCATTACTACACAAATGTATCATACTTTGGAAAACTTATTTTTCTAGGAAAGCATGGGAGCTTCTAAAGGGGAATTTTAATGGGGTCTTATGAATTTTCCTTTAGCCAAAACTGGCTCCAGGTGAAGTTAAGATGAAGCTTTCCACACGTTTCCCAACAGAATGTCTTGCTTCCTTAATGTTATGCCTGACCTTAGAAATGCTCCTTTTCTTTTCCATATTCTGGCTGAAAAGCCCATAAAATATAATTTTGTGGACAAATACACTGATTTTGTTGCAATTATTTTTTCCAGTTGTCTAGGGAAACTTGAGGACCCAGCAATAATCCCTCTGTGACTCTTGGGATGGCTCTATAGTCTGTAATGCAATACAATGTAGACAGGTTCTTAAATCCACCTTCTTACATCTTAAATAAAAGTCATGAAATAAAAGATTTCTTCTATTTCATCTTTCAGTAACAGTTAGTTAGAAAAAAGTTATCTGGTTAATAAATGTTGCTGCTGTAAATTTCAGGACAAGGTCTAGAAGTATTGTTTTGCTGTGTTAAAAAGAAAGGGGCATTTAGGTGTCTTTCCATGGGAAATCAAGGATAAGATGACTTCATAAGGATTTGCTATAGGTCTTTTTTAAGTAAGTATATAATTTATGCTGGTACGTAAGTGCTCTACCTTGGCTAATTAATTAGGGTCAAACTCATTACAGGTTCACACTGCTGACCTTTGACATAAACCTGAAGGAGCAGGAAAGGTGATCATCTACTTTAATTATTTTCTAAATTCAGTTTTGAAAAAAATGCAACTACAGACAGGGTATTTTACAGAGACCAAGATACCTTCGAGTTTTGTCCTTCCTTCAAACCAGGCATTAAATGGTCAAAGAAAAGGTCTGTCATTTATGAACCTGAATGTAAACTTGGTAGCACACCAGACTTCTGTGTATGTATCAGATTGCTTTCTGTGGCATGTGATATGGCACAGATAGAATGGTGACAAAGGAAGATGCATAATTAAATTCTCCCATGCACTAACAAGCTCCAGTGAGAAGCAATTAACATTTCCTGAGAAAACTGCTCTGCAAGCAGCAGGCCAAGTGAGGCACAGTTGCCTTCAGATTTATTTCCTTCTGTCCATTCAATTTCTTAGGCTGTAGAAACTCCTGACACTGAAGAAGATCCATGTCATGACTATTAGGAGCTACTTGTAACCTGACTGTCCAGTGAGCTAATGCATGCTCTTTGGCCAGATGCCTATTGCTACATTGAGGATTTAATTGCAAAATTTTGGCTATTGCACTGACCTAGCTACTGATAATAACTGGATTTCTAGGAACTTAGTTATCTCTGTGACCTGTAATCCTTTGTCAAATGTGGTTGACATCTGGGAAAGATTTCAAAAGCTAGAAGGAGATAAAGTGTGTGATTGCATGGGTTCATTTCCTTAGGGAAGAGTAATACACAAATATATATATGTATTTGCAGTGATTTATCTGGTAACATATGTATCAAAGCTGCAGGTAATTTGAGAGTTTGTGGTACGTATAAATGCTGTGTTCTGAGAGTAGCAAAGTGAATTGAAGTTAAAAAGTTGAAACACAAAGGAGCTTGAAAAATTCTTACCTTGGATCTCCTGCCAGAAACATTAAGTATGTTACCTCTAAAAGTAAGCGCCCTGTCTTCCAGATGATGTGAGTTTGGCCTTTAAACAAGGATCAAACTCTTTTCTTTCTTAAAAAAGAAAAACCAAACCCACACCCCTATACTCTGGCTACTATCTCTCGTTACTCTTCATGGGAATTAGGCACACAGCCTAAAAACCCCGACCAAAACTCACCATTGCCTCTAGGTAGCTGCTTTTCTGAACTTTCCTAGCCTGAATTCACCTTATTTTTAACTGTTGGTTATTTTTGAATTCTCTACATGGCAGTTATCAGAGTCTCAGCTATCTTTCACTGCCACACTAATATCTCAGTGGCCCTTCTTCTTGATCACCATTAAAGCAATGTCCAGCAGTTTAATTTGTAATTGACCAAGAGAGTCAGTGGTTTGCAGCTGTTCTGGGTTTCTACCCCTGGCAAAGAGAGAAATGCAGATCCTACTGTTAGCTGTACTATGTTTTTAGCTGAACTGAATCTGGCTCAGTTACCTGCTGCTATATTGCTGTTCTTCAGTAGCAGCACTGGGCTGCTCTTGCAAGGTGACCTTTTCTGTGTTTCAAAGGCCTGGTGGTAAGGGCACTCACTGCTTCATCACATGAACTTAGCCCTCTACTGCTCCACCTGAAAAAAAAAACCAAACAAAACCACCTTGACTTTGCTTAAAGCAGCATTTCACCTTTCTTTCCTGGATCACAAAATCTGTGATTACTGCTCATAATCTGTCTCCCTGAAAGCAGTGTATCCTTTGGTTTCCATAAAGGCAAGGAACAAGGAGAGCAAAAAAATTCCATTAGATCTGATTCAGTTAGTTGACTTGAGGTGTTTGCTTCCAAGAAGAGACTTTAGGAAGAAGGTGCTGGCTTGTACACAGAAGGTCTCCCAAGGAAAGGACACAACTGTTAAATCAGCAGCAGAACATTTACATCAAAAGGGTATTTCAGGAAGACATGTGATAAGAAGTACATTTTCCTTCTGACATGCAGGCAAATTAAGTCATATCAAAGACAGGCTACATGCCTTGATTTGTTAAAAGCTCCATAGCTCTTTAAATAACTGCCAGTCAGAATATGGGTTTGCATGCTTTTGATAACACACATTAGTTCTGACCCTTCTCCAACTGAAATCAATGGGAATTTGGCTAACTACATCAAAGGAAACAACACTGGGACATGTAAGTTTGATGGAGATGACTGATTATTAAAAAATACATGTTTGTATGTGTGAGAAATAGGACAAAAAAAAAAAAAAACAGGAATACAATCCCCACTAGATTTAAAGAAGTGTTTGGATTCAGATGGTTTGGGTTGGTTTTTTTTGGTTTTTTTTTTGTTTTTTTCAATTCTGCTGCAATAGGGCTTGTTTAAGAATATGCAAATAGCTGCCCTTCTCCATTTCCCACTTTTCAAGATGGCAAAAGTTTCAGGAAAATGAGATTGATCTCTGAGATTACTGTTGCTGTGGAAACTGAGAGCATATCAGTATGATTAGGACCTTTCTCATGACTGCTGAAACGTCAGACTTTTCCCTTGATTTGGCCTCAAATGTAAACTTTGATCCTGAGCCTAATGTAGATCTTATTGTAATGAAGTTACCTCTAACCTGAACCACAACCAGCATACTGAAATGCATGGTCTGGGATCTGCAGCAAGCCCTCTGAGTCACACTATCAGCATAAAAAGGCAGCAGGCATCCATATACAACTGAGAACAGGAGCTGTATTAATCTCCAGAGGAATTCCTCAGGGTACAGGGAAACTCTTCACTAGACATGCATGGCTATGTGCAAGGTTGTGATCTTGTTTCTCCATCTCTGCCTTCCTACAGAAGCTCAAATCACAAAATGTGCCATTTTTGTCCAAAAAGATTTTGAGGGTAATGCTGTGGATTTATTCAAATTACTTTGTGCAACTGTTGGCAGAGTCAACAGCAAAAGATGACCTTTCAGTGTATGTTTCTATTTGCCTTGTTCATAAAACCTGGACCATCTGCAGTTACAAAAATGAACAAATAGATCTGGAGGCATTTGATTTACTTTCCCAGTCTTGACTTTCTACTAATATGATGGTTCTCACTACCTGTATCCTTTCAGCTGTCACAGACAACCCCCAAACTACCCTTTCATAACAAAAAAAAAAAAAACCAAAAAACTCTGTGCTGCACTGAAAACCCTTAAAATAAATAGAAAATAACTCTTTTTTTTTTCTCCCCAAAACACTTACATTTGTTCCTTCAAAATTAGGACTCAGCGAATAGTTGGAATACATCTGTACTCAAAGGAATCCACACCAGATCATAAATTTGTTCATGTTAAACACAAACATATGAATGCTCTCTTATATCCAGGGACTATGGAAGGGTTTAGAATTTGCACATTTACTCTGTGTAATGCCAGTGCAATGTTTCACTCATCTATGTAAATAGAAAGCAGGCTTGATGCATTAAAGGCATAAGTATTCTTATGCTCTGCATAAACATCACAGGATTCAATTTTGAGAAGGAATCACATAATTTGTCATATCTTTTATTGTGATTGACTTCAGTGATGGGCATACACAAACATGTGCTTTTCTACTTAGTGTATCAGTGTGTTTCTTGGTGTGCATTTACTGCTAGAATAACAGGAAAAAAGATTAACCTCAGATATGCAAATAAGCTTAATTGAATAAAACGAGACAAATTACCCCATCACTGGAGTAGTTTCTGGTTTGGCTGTGCTGCACACACCACAAGAGCACCGGGAGAGGGCTCGTGTGGCTGCTTCTCACTCCTTCCCTCTTTTTCTGGGGCTCGTGGCAGAGCTGTGCAGGGGTGACAGGTAGCCCAGCATGGTGAAGCACTGTCACACCGTGTAAGAGATCTCACCTGCACTATGTTACTCCACCTCAGTGTAATTCAGAGACACATGAAATTACCTGAGCTTTTCTGTCTCTCCTGAGAGCCACAGTTCAACTACTCAAAAAAAACACCAAAAAACCCAAACCGACCAAACCTGCCATAAACCCCAAAACCCAAGAAGCTTTTATTTAAAAAAAAACCTTCTCCCTTAAAGTTTATAACCCTTGTCACTGCAAAGAAGAGGGTAAATGTGAAAACAGTTGACACACAAGGCCCCAGAACCGAGGCTCTGCTAAGGCCATTACCCACGTGTTTGTACAGTTTCAGTGTTGGCAGCTGTAAGGAGACCTCTTTGGCTCATGTGGGGTGGCAGTGCTGGTGGTGCTGGAAGTGCCCTCAGAAGACCTTTCTCATGCTGTCTGGGACTGCAGGAGGAGGTCAAGAAATCATTTGTAGAGCCTGTCCTCAGGCTCTCTACACTGAGGCTATTTATGTTACACCATGAAAAAAAAAAGGGGGAATGCTTCAGTATGGTTGTAGTGTTAAAGAAATGTGTCTAAGAACCAGCCACTTACTGATGAGGGAAAGAAATCTAGAGGGGGGAAAAAAAAAATCTCCTTTAAGAAGTTCATGGAATGTCATTTATAACTTTCCCAGCCCTGAAGCTTCATTCTTCTTCCCTTCTGTGGAAAAACTGGGAAATAACATGGAGTCTAAAGAAACCTAATTGTATGTGTGTGCCAGATGCAAGTTTTTTAAGCCATCTACTTCTTGTGAGTCGTCTCCCTTGAGGCTATTATTTATCATGTTTTACAAAACAGATAAAGAGGATTTCCTGCTTCAAAAAATGTGCAGCTTAGGGCCCAATGCTAAAAAAAATCTGACTTAGAAGAGGACTCCCATTGGAGTGCTTGTATGGGAAAGCATTTGCAAGATCAGCCACTAGGAAGAGAAAAGAGTGTACAATGGATGACTGAAATACTGGGGAAACATAACAAAATGAAAAGATGAGTAATGGAAATGGATGGTCATGTAAAATTATGGAAGATAATGAGAATATCCAGTTAAAAAAAAAAAAAGTCTTTAATTTAGCAATGTCTCTAGTTATGGTGAAGAAGTAGCTACAGATTTTGTCAGCCTTGCTAAAATATTGTTGAAGAAATTACTACAGGAGAGAAGAAAACCTAATCTAATCAAGCCAGGGTTTTGTGATCTTCTGTATCACATACCTACAAAATCTCCACTACAGGCTTTTTTTTTTTTTTTGTTTCAGATGAAAATTAAGTTTCTGAATCTAAAAACGGATTTCTCTGAAATAGGAAATTAAGAGGGAAGGGGTGAATGTCACCCTTACAGTCAGCATGTGAATATCTTAGCACTGGAGAGCTGTGCAGACAGTGTGAGGAGGAGTGGGTTGCCTTTTCCTTTAGGCTCGACCATCAGTCAGTTGTACAGGTAAGACACAAGGGCTGGGTTTGATCATGTAGCAGTTAGGTATGGCCATTTTCATTACTTTTCACCATCAGAGATATCAATCTCATCTCATAATTTGTTCTTCACTTTTACTTAAGGACGTATGATCTTTGTTCAAGATTGCTTCAAGATGTCATTAGGTGACCTGGACTTTCTTGGCCAGGCTGGATAGCACCTTGGCTCTCTCCAAGCTGAAGTTGTTTCCTCATGAAACAAAATGACTTAAATTGAAACCCTGAAGGACAGTTGCTCATGGAAAAACTTTCTAGACTTTTAAAATGCTGAGCTTCTTTCTTGCTACCACCGCCCTTTAAGCAGTAGCAGCTTGGTTTTGTAGCTCTATGGTGGGCTGAGCACACAGTACTGGTAAGAGTTATAGGGAGAAATAGCTTGTATGTAGATGGGGAAAAGGATAAGATTTTGAGTGTAGGAGCCATTTTTCAAGTGAGCAATATAAGTAAGTGAAGCTTGGAGTAATTATTCCCAAGCTATATTTAAATTGACTTTTTTTTTTCTTTTTTTAAACTCCAGAAAGGGACTTTGAGCTCAAAAATGTGCATATTTGTTCAACAATACCAGGCAATTTGACAAAATCTTCTAGCAACCTTGCTTTCTTTTGAAAGGACAATCATCATCCTAAAGCATGTCTTGGGCTAAAGCTGGTCAAAATCATCACTGCAAACTGTTTATTCAGTGAGCCCTTTTCCTTGGCTCTAGAACAGTTTCTTTATAATCCTACTTTGGACATTTTTAATTCTCAAGTTTGTAAGGTTTGCAAACATATTTGATCTGAGAACTACACACAGAGTTTGTGCTTGCTACTCTGCATTTACTTATGGAAGGTTTGTGACTGATCATATCTCCATTTTGCTTGTTTGGCTGGATGATTTATGTGTTTGTAAAGTATCTCTGCTTTTCTTGTTGCTATGCATTCAATTCAAGTTATTTATTAAGTAAACATCTCTTACTGACCTAAGATACATGTTGTACAAAAAAGAATCTTCTGTAAAGAATTTTCTCTACAGAAAAGAATTTCCTTTGTGAGCATACAGAATATGAAATGCAACTGGAATTCCTCCAAAACTTCCCCCCTCCCCCCTCAGTGTTTTGACATGAAAAAATTGAAACACCTGAATTCAAACTCCTTTCTCTGTCCTCTCTGCCATACTAATGCAGTACTATAATACTCTAAATATAATACTAGGTGCTAGGGTTATTAGTTTGTTGAAATATTTTTGTTAAAATGCAGGTGAAATGGCACAGTTTAACTGTTGAAGAAAGGACACTGAAGAGGTTTGGTCAAGACACTATTCTGAGAAGCATATGCCTGTATTAATCTCTGCACTATAAGAAATATATTTTTCCATATTTGCTGCCAGTTTCATGTAGCATTCCTCTGCAAGGCACCCAATATTTTTATCACCCTTCCTCTATCTAACCTCAAGCTTTTAAGTTATAGGGACCATGACGTTCTTGTAATGAATATGCTGAATAGGAGAATAACTAAAAAAAAAAAGTGTGTGGCAGGTTAAGAAAAACCTTTGCATGACTGAATGTGTTCACCTTGTCAGTTCCAGCTCTGTAGAGTCTTCCTAAGAAGTTGAATTTCTGTGTCTTATTTGCTAAGTGCCAGATGAAAAATATTCTGTATTCAACTCTTACAAGGCTTTTGTGGAGTGCAGCTGAGACTGAGTACGGTGTTACTGTCATTCTGAGTTTTGTTTTGGAATGGTTTGCTCCAAAAGCTTTTATATATACATATTTGTATTTATTTTTACATTTATATGTACATAAATATATATCAGCTCACATGCATGCTCATGCTACGGAAAGAAAGCCTAGGCAATTAAATAATCGCAAGAGACAGATTTGTTCTTGTGCATTCCTAGAAATTAGAATAAACATTATGCTTGTGGTCTCCTTCAGTTCCATCCTGGATGGTTCTGTTAGCTAAAATACATCTGCTGTCAGCACTATCAAAAAAATAAAATCTATGGTTTTAACTTAAAATAGGATGGGATATTGCCTGGAATGTTTTTTCATATAGACAGTGTTATCTGAGTCCTTCCTTGGCAAGAAGTTCAATCTGAAGACAGTTCTCAGATGGTTTCAGCAGCTTAGTTTACAGTGCCTCTGGAAGCAGAACTCTCTTGTCCTCACAAGGAATTCTTCCTCCCTAATCCTTCAAAGTTTTTCACTGTTTGGGAAACTCACACTTGACCATGAAATCTCTTTCAACTACTATAAATAGTTCTGGGAATCAATTATAGAATTACCTGTTTACTACAGGCATTAGGGACATAATCTGCGTCTATAGTGCCCATGTGCATTGTGTCACCCACATGTCCTTCACCGATGGCTGTAGACATGGGATGCTGCAGCCTGGCTAAGCCTGCAGGGATCCCTGAGCCCTGATAGTTGTTAGCTGTGTGGAGGGAAAGCCACTGCTGCAAGCTGTGGCACTCCAGCATCTGGGGATAGATTAAGCCTCTCACAACCCGTAAACCACACCTACAAACAGACCACATGGAAGGCCGATGCCACAAATTTCAGAGGCTACATTTTTCTTTCTATTTTGTGAGAGGCTAGCACTCACACAGCAGTGTTGAGAGGGCACTATACTAAGGAAGCAAGCAGTAAATTTGTAAGTTTGCCTCTAACCACTGGTTTGTGAGGGACCAGCCATTAGGACAGAGGAGGAGGAATGTGGGATGCGGGAGTGAAAGGGAGATTGTAATAATACACATAATTAAAATACTGCATTCTAGCTGCTGGGGACAACAGTGCGGCAGATTTCTGGAAGAAATTTGATTCCAAGAAGTGCAAGAGGCCACAAGTGAAAATTCTTTCATAAGCAGGAAGTGAGAGAAGGAACTATAAGGAAATATTCTGTTTATTTTGGCCACCATTCTAAAAAACCCCTGAAGTAAAAGCAAAGAGTAATGAAAGAAAGAATATTGATAAATGATGTGTGAAAAGTACCTAGAATTTCTGAACTTCTGCAAAGCATAATTATGAACACCAGTAATTTATTCATGTGTTGTCCAGGAACCAATCAATATTTTGCACTTTACTAGGAATTGAAACTTGCATTGTCTTTTTCAAACATACAGTAGTTAGCTGATTAATTGAGTGGTTTGTTCAGTAGTATGACCAGCTGTTATAAATGTTTTAGAAATTTTTTTCAGCATTGAAAGTAAACAGGCCTTTTTTTTTTTTGTCTTTTTGGCTGGGCTGAACAGGAAAGCACATAGCAAATAAACCTAGATCTTGTTTCATATCCTGAATTTTGTTTTGAATGCATAATGAGCCTAAATGTGTTGCCCTGTCTCTAAGCAACTTCTCACAAGACACAAAAATAGGTAGTTATTTTGCTATGTTTAAAAATCCTTTTGATGTTGTGTTTTGCTTTACCAGTTACCCTCCCACCAGCTGTAACCACAGTTTAGGAGTAATTTCTCATAGACTTTTGAGGTCTGTTTTTTGGATAATCTGACATGTATTTCTGGAGCACTCCTCTCTTCCTTCTGGATTAATGTCAAGGAAGTAACTGGAAAGCGCTAGAGATGTTCACTGATTAAAAGCCCAAGTCCTCCAAGAAATATCCCTGCTGTACTTTGAGCTGTGCACTGTGCAAACACTATGAGCATTATAAAGTGCATGCTGCAGGTAACAGCTGAGGAGATGACTGCAGGAATACTCAAAAGTAGGCAAGGCTGTGTGGCAAGGGGCATGGCACTGCAGTTTCTTCAGGATACTGAATCTGATAAGAAGCTTGAGAATGGCTTGTAGCCATGAGAAATGGGTTTGTCAAAATGCATCCCCAGCTGTGAGATGGGTGATGTTGTGAGATCCAAGTGTCAAACACCGCCTTTTGTTCAGATTTGGGAAGCTGAAGCCCATACACATTCATGCTCGAGTCCTTGCTGAGCCTGAAGATGTTACTGGGCTGAAGAATGTCATTGTGTAGTTTTCATTGTCAGCTGTCACACTGCATATGTTTTGGGACTGATCTAAAGTTTTGTTTGACATCATGACTTTTATAAGAATCAAAACCCCCAAATCCCTCAGATGAAATCCATATGGCTTTGTTCACAGGCTGAAATAAATTCATGCTCACAGCCTTTACTGCAACTGAGGGATATTTGGTGGGAGTCGTTTTTTGCTTAATAAAAGCATAACGTTCAAATGCTGGAAATGTGGATATTATTAAGTACCTGCTCTGTGAGAATAACTCAAATGCAGTTTTATTCCCTGCCCCTTTCGTTAGTTCATATGCACAAGAGTCAGATCTGAGGCTGACATGAAGAACGATCTCCGCAGCCTGGCACGGACCCAGCTTCACTTGAACTCTGTTTTAGACATTATTGGGTTTTTTGTCTGCATTTTGGCTCCTTGCAGCTCAGTGCTGAGCATTTGGCATAATGTGTGGTAAGGGTTATTACGATACACAGAGGTGAGGTAATTCACATCATTTTTGCAGTGTAGGCAAGTTTGCTTGGCTGCCAAAGTGGTTAAAGCAGGAAGCTTCCCAGTATGCCGAGATGCTGATTGCTAAGGGTCAGGCCTGTGCTCACCATGACATCATAAAGCAGCACAGGGAGATGATTTATTTGAGAACTGTCATGTCACTGGTCTTGTCAGGAGAAAACCAGAGGACAGACAAGGTGAGGGAGAGCAGTAGGCTTTCACAGGGTGAGATTTGTGTGGAAGGAGAAAGCACTGGCCACTCCTTTGCCAGTGGTATAAGAGATGTTCTAGTTACTCATGGACTGAAGTACAGAGTGGCACTCTTCCTTCCTTTTGCCAAGTCATTTCCAAAATGAAGAAAATGTTAATAGCAAGTCTGGCCTGAGAGGAAAGTCCATGACAAATCTGTGGCCAAAAAATTAGGCTTCTTTAGGTGTTGTTCTGGGCAATACAACACCATTTGACATATGGGGAAATGTGCAATATTTGTGGACACATAAAGAAGTATTTCAGTCTCTTCTGAGGTAGTTCAGCACTGAATGAGAAAAACCTCACCAGGATGTCTTTCAGAAATAGCCATGGGCAAGTGATTTTCTCTGGGCAGCACAAAAGCCCAGCCCGTGGTGCTGGAGTAAGCACCTGAGACTGCTGGAGTAAATACACCAAACCCTGGTGGAGAGCTGCAAACCTGCCTTATAGGTGGTGTTAACCTGACCAGTTCTGTAATAACTTGTCATAGAAATATATTACTTTCTCTCTCCTCACAAAAACTGTGTTTGTTTCCTGAAGGTTAACTCATTAGACACAAAAAAACCCTACTTTGTCAAGGAAATGAATATAACCCATGCACTGGAAAAGCAATGGAAATATCCATTTGAATGAGACTGTAGCATGAGCATGGAAATATATTTATAAATGGACAATGCAAGTCTCCACACTGATAGGGTGCATCTCAGCTTTTCCCATACAGCCAGTTGTAAAAACATCTGCTTGGTACAGGTAATATCTCACTTTAAGACCATTTTCCTGACTTGATGCTCTAGATTTCAGCTTCAGCTCTTTAGCATATCCCATGGAAAATGTATCACTGGTTCTTATGCCAAAGAGTACTCAGCCTTTGGTCTGATACCCTATTGACCAAGTTATTTTTGTAGTTCTAGCACTTCCTTTATTTGGCTGCCTCAAACACTTTTCAAATGCAAAGACTTGCAACAGGCAGGTGATAGTGTTATGAAGGGTAAATTGGACACAGCCAACTTCTTTCCCTGAAGAAACTTGATTTCCCTGAAGACCTCCCAGTATGAGGTTATAAATGCAAAAAAAAGGGTACTCCAGATTCTCTGCTCTGGTCAGGAGATGACACAACCCCTCATCTTCACAGCAATCTGCAAACAACCTGTGTTGAAAATCTTACTCGGGTTATAGCACTGAGAGTCCACAGACTTCAGAAGGAGAAAATAATAACAAACATAAACTGATTGCAGGTGGGGATGAAGCTCCAGGTTGTTCAAGGATGTGGAAGTTCTCTTGTCACTTCAGAGGCAGCCCATCAGGTCCTGAGTGCTTCATTTATTAACTTTCATTATTTTTTTTTTACAAGCTATATAGAGTCCCACACAAAAATCTTTCCCTGTTCTCAGGACTTGGACTAGCTTCCTACATCTGGGGGTCAGTTGCTCTGAAAGGTAGGTCAGACTCATCTGTTGTTTTTTTTTACAGAAACTCAGGGGAAATGTGAAGGAAAGCTGATGCTGGCAGTATCAAAAGAAGTAACTGATATCCTTTGGAAGGTTTTGGTTGTCTGTTAATAATCCAGAAAGTTACTTTACTGTGTATTCATTTAGGATTTGGCAGTGGCAGCTGTGCTGCCTGATACTTTTAATACATAGTTCTGTTGAAATTAATGTGTGTATGCAACCTGGTAGAGAAGACCTTCTAGAGAACAAGTCTTAACTGGGCTAACGTATGTGTCTGAGTTTCAGAATGTTTTTTTTAGGTGGAGAGTGCTGAGGAGTAGAGTGAAGAAATTATTCCCCTTAAAATAGATTTATAAACCATTCTTGAATTCACCTGCAATAAATTTTCTGTCTTTAAGTTAAGAACCTGCTTTGAGGTGGTGAGGGCTTGCACCAAACACAGCTTTTATCCATAGAGTGCCCCCATACCCAGTTAAAGGCAGTGGGCATAATAACTAAATTTTTGTAGATGTTGTAGAAACAGCCCTGATGCTACAGAAATATGTAAAAGGATTTTGATTATAAGAATGTATTGATATCTTTTGACACTGTTACCCACAGGGATGCTGGGGGATATTTCTCTTTCTGTGCTGCATGTAGCAAAGACAGGTGGAGACCATTAGGGAGGTGCTAGAATCTGTTGTTCTCTTTTGTTACTTGTGATGGTGACCTGAGCCAGGGAAGGAAATAAATGCATGGGGTGCGTGTTTCCTTTTGTATGCATAGGAAGCAGGCACTTTTTAGGTGTAGGAGAGGAGATAGTTCTGTCCAGATCCCATTCTGTCAGACTGTAACACTGCCTTTTGCACTCTGGTCTTAGCTCCTTTTATCTGCTTAAAAATGGTTGCAACGAAAAATTGGACTTGTTAGATTTGTTGCAGAAATGAATAGGAGAGCAATGACTTTTTTATATGCATTCTGAAAATTCTCTAAACTGCTCAGAGCAGTTCCCAGCTCTGCATCAAGGGGAAGGTCTGGCTTGAGGAAGGAGCAGGTAATTGAAGCTCTGATTGAAGTCAGTGGGAGCTCCAGATGCTGTATCTTACAAATCAGAACCTACCTGTCTCTAGTGTTATCTCTTTTTGATGTGAGAAACACTTAGGCCTTGTCAAAACTGTTTTATTAAAAGGAGGAAAAAAAAAAATGCCAAATTCTAGAGTTCAAACATTCCTCCTTGTTGGAATCTATATTTATGGAGAGGGTAGGGGTAGTCCTGTGTTTCCGCACACGGAGAATAGCAGCAGGTGGGTTTTTATGCTCAGAAATAAAAGGCTGCTTTTTCAGGGTATCTTGCTGAAGAAAGCACTTGCTTTTAGCCTCTTCCAGGGTTGAAGGGCTGGGAGCCAATCTGTGAGCCAGCAGCAGCTAGAGATTTGTGGCTGGTTAGCAGAACCACAGCCCAGCCCTGCCTTCTGCTCCTTCTACGGGTGCATGCTCCTTTGTGTCCTGGGGCTGGTAGAGACTAGCAACAGAGTCAAGGTAGGTAAAATCCTAATGAGGGAGTGGTAGAGGCTAAAAACGGTTCCCTCTCCTTGGTTTGGAGGAGTAGAGATGCTTAGGCACTGGTCCCTGCTTGAGGAAATACTGCCATACTGAGTGATGGGGCAAGGTTACTGCTGAAGAGACTATTAAAGAGTTTTATTTCTGCAAATAGAATACACCCTTGGACTGTGTATTTGGTGTCTTGAACAGAGAAAGGTTTGCTTAAAAAAAATCTCATTCCTCTGTATTTCTGTGTGTTTTTAGTTGGCAAGCACACGTTTAATGGACAGGCTAAAAGGGGGCTCCCTAAGTCAGTATAGAGAAATTGTATCTTAATTAACATTAGTTATTACAAAATCACCATAGTTATTACAAAATCACCATGAAGGACAAATTTTACTCAATTCTAGCAGTTCTCATGACAGCCTGTATATAAATCACAGACTTTTTCTTAAATTTGCCATCTTTTTTTCAGGGGCTTAGTTGTGTAGTGCAGCAGATGGAGACTTGCTTGCTGAATATTATTTAGATGAGAACTTCTGTGCCAGATGTGAAAAACTTCTGAAGGACTTGTGTCAATTAACCAGTGTCCCCCTTCTCATTGTAACTAATGTAAATCTAAGTGAACTTTGGACTAGTAGTGTTGTTACTTTGCAGCACTACATTTATTTATATTTATATTTTAAAAAATGAATTGCAGAAGGCCAAGACCTGGCAAACACAGGTACTAGATGGTGACTGGAGTTGGTGGGTGACCCTTGGTTGTCTGAAATCAGAAGCCCAGAAATACAAGAGGACTTCTTCAATCTTGATCAATAGTGTGTGCAAACCCTGTTTATTTAAACAACTACAGACAGTCTAATGTTCAGTATTCAAAGGGAACTTCTTATAACTTCTTCCTCTAGGTTCATGCTTGCTTTCTGACCCTGCTGCTCAAATAAACTACAGGGTTTGTTGCTCTTTACATACCAGCAGTTTAAGTTCTAAAGCCACTCTTACCGAGCTGAGATCAGGCAAATACTCTCCTGGGAAGTTTTAAGTTATTTGCTGACACACAGTTGGATTAGGAAGGGTACAACTTTGTGCAAAAGCAGACAAAAGCAGAGATCTTCCTCTCCATGAAAGATCTTTGACACTTGGACTTTGCCTTGGAAAAGGGTTGAGAGTGTGTTTTTGCAGGGTGTGTAAAAATGATCTAGCAGCTTTCCCCTCGTGAAGAAGACTAAAAAATTCTGCTACAGCTCTGTGGTCATAGAAGACCCCAGTCTAAGCCTCACTGAAATTATCAGAGAAACTGTAGTGAACTTCAGCAGGTGACAGATCAGGTCGAGAAAGCAAAACTTTTTAGTGTAAGGCTTAGACTTTTTAAAAAACAAGCAAAAAACCCAAAGAAAACCCATAGCAGAATGAAATTATAGTGGCTGTGATTGCAGAGCTAAGAAAACTAGATCTTAGTGCATTTCGGAAAGGATTGGGTGTGGCTGAGAATGAGGGGTGCTGCACAAAAAAAAAAAAGCTTAATTTCTTCTCAAAAGAAGAGTTCCCAAGTAGAATGGACAGAGAGCATCTTTGTATTTTAAATTCATGTGCTTTAATATGTTCCTTTTTTTCTGCTGCCTCCTGCGCTTTCACTTCAGTGCTTTCTTGGAGAGGCTTTTTACTGATCTGAATTAAAGCAATAATATTTTATATGCACAGGGATACTTGCCTGTTTTACATCTCTGGATGAACGTTAAAAAGCTGCATTACTACTTTCTCTTCTTTCTTGCTGTATATATTTGAGTGCCAGATTTATCAGTTCTCATTCTCCCAATGCTGGAAAACGAATTTGCTTCAAATTATAGCTGTTTGAATGAGACCAGGGCACAAATGAAACCCATTACTCTAGGCCAACAATAGGGCCAAACCTCTGATCTCAATTTCAATTTTGTAAATGAAGAGTCGACTCTAATAACTTCAGTGAAATCACTTTGGATTTACACCAGGGGAGCAGAAATCAGAATCCAGACTTTCATGTTTAGTCTGGGAAGCACTTTGAAATTCTTGTGGATGAAAGATACTAAAAATGTATGTTATTATTATGTTATTCATTTTTCCATGTCCCACTTCACATCATAGGACTGACCATATATCCTAGGATGGTTCAACCCACACTTTTCCTAAATTTTACCTCTCTAATTTGATAATTATAGCTTTTTCATGTCATAATTCTACAGTTAAGGTTAAGCAATCATTTTGATTTGAAACCATTCTTTTCAGTAGCGGCCTGGGAAATGTGAATGAAATCCATTCAGCTGTTTTTTTTGAACTAGAACATGGGAAGTTAATCTTTTTCCCATTTTTTAATTTATCCATCCTCTTCTTGCCAGCAGTTTACTTCAAAACTTCTTAATGCACAGTCTGCAAACTTGGCATGGACATCTAAGAAATAACAACGGTTTAATGTATACAAAGTTAATAATAGTCTCAAGCAAACTGCAAGAGGAGAAACTGCTGACTTAAAGTATATTAAATATAGCAAACAATTAATGGAATAAAGGGTCTCTGGAAAGTTGAAAAAACAATGCTGAAGTCACAGTATTACTGTTGTGCAACCACATGAAGTTATCTCTTCAGTAAAGTTTCAGTACTGAACAGAGTAACTGTCCTCAGGCTTGCAGCTTCTTTGCCTAGATCTGGCAGTCTGCAAATGCCTAGCTGAAAATTAAAGCTTAAAGATTTAATGAAAAACTGAAGCTTAAAGATCAAATGGTTGAAAAGGGGAATTTAATGTGGATGGGTGAAGTTATGGTTCTGGAGCAAACACACCTGAGGACAACCCCAACTCTGTGGCAGCCCTAGCTGTATGAGGAGCTGCGACCTGTGGTACACAAGGTTTCTGACTCCTCTCCCACTGAAATCAGAGGAAAACAGCCTATCAGCTTAAATTAAATTTCTCTCAATTAGGCCAAGTTCAGGGAACTTTTAAAGCATCTTGTCAAACATGGACTTTGATCTTTTTGACCAGAACCTGTCCTGTTCCCCTGTATGACACGTGTGCATCGAATTTTGTCTCAGCAGTTTGGATTTCAATTTCAAACTTGACTGGTCCAAACCTTTTTGCAGGATTCAGTTATCTTAAAGTGAGGATCAGAAAGGAACTTTGTAGCTTTTTTTAAACTTTGTATAAAGTTAAACTTTAAAAGGTGGTTTTATGACTTCCTGGTTCCTGAGTTGTTAATAGTTTAGAAAAAAAATGGGAAGACACAAACCAACACTGCATCTATTCTGATGTATAGTTAAATTTTCTGGAATGATGGCAAAGTTTGTTTATGACTGGAACTATCTCAACTCAGACTAAGGCAAGCCAGGAATAACAGCACTAATTAAATTTCCAGCAGCAGGGTTTTTTAATATCTTCTGCTAATACAATTGTAGCAAAAAATATTGTATCTGAATGTTTTACAGGATTACTTCTCTTGAAGTACTTTACAAAAAAGACTGGTAATGGTAAGCTCCTGTTAAATGAGAAAACATGGCACAGTGTGATGGAAAGGTTATCCAGAAAACTAATGGTGAGAGTGGGAGTAGAGCTGACTCCTCATGTGCTGAGTTATCTCTTACACCAGTGTCTCATTGGTGCTGCTTGTTGTCAGAGACAGTTGGGCTATGCTCTTCTCCTATATGGACTGTTCCTACAGCCCTGCCTAAAGAAGGGAGCTGTCTAGGCTCCACTTGCAGTTCATGCCTTCTCTTGAAATTAAACCTCAGTTTCTCAAAAAAAAACCCAAACAAAATAAAATTGCTCAGAGAGAAAACTAAAACAGTCAAACATATGACTAGGATGAGGGGGAAACTACCCAACACAAAATGTTTCATGTGGCTAGAAGTTTGCATAAGACTCCATAAATAACAGGAAAAAACCCCCACACCCTGAGATCTGTAAACCATAATGAATATCACTAAAGACCCTAGAACATAATGTCTTGCTTAACAGCAAGCACAATTTAGTTTGCTTGATTAAACACAGGGAAGCCAAACAGCAATGTGTGTAGTAGTGTTCACTGAAGATCAAGTGCAACTTTTTATCTTGGAGATGTGACAAGAAGTGATAGAGAAGTGTGTTACCTTGAGACCCCTTAAATATAAGGACCAGCCAATCAACACCTTCCTTTACTATTGTCCTGTTTAAAAACTGGTCATTTCTAATACATTTGTGAAGTGTATACACTTTGCACATAGTAGTTTTTTAAATAAACTAGTTGTAATGGGAAATGTGCCTACTCACTCCTAGTGGTGCAGAAGAGCTTTCCCACAGGTATCACCTATAGAAACCTGTCCCTGCTGCCACCTCTAGCAAGTCCTGATAGCATTTAAATCTTCATTTAAATACATCCTTTTACACTCTCCAAGAAGGAAACAACACGTCTAGTTGCATTGCTGGCTATATCAAATAGCCCTTACTGCAAATCTTTTCCAGGCCTATTGGTTGCTTCTGGGCTTTTGCCCTGCGAAAGAGCTGTATTATGTAAACAGGAAACATAGAGGAACTTGTTAATTGCTGGTTTATTTTTCTTCTGCAGCAGCATAGACTGCTTTTCTTATTGTCACTAGAGGGATCAAGTTACGGTACCGGAGCTTGGATGCTGGAGAAGAATGTTAAAGCAGTAAACTGATTTATGCTGGAGGAAGTGGGGAAGGTTAGGTCTCTGTTGATAGAGCACATCAGTTGTTTGTTCTTTTACTTTCTTTTAAAACTTGCTTATAAATCTTGGTAAAAAGGTAATTTGGGAAAATGTCTGAAAAAATCAAGGTAGTTTACAAAAATGACTTTTCTATCACAAGGAGATGTTGAGGTTTTTAAGCCTGTTTATGTTGCCTGTCATGGCCAGCATATCTGTGAGAGATACAGAGCAATTAAGGCTGCTGTTGTTGTTGTGTGGTTTTAGTTTTAGTTTTTTATGGGTGCACTGGAATCTATATGTAGATGCTACTTCAGCCTTGCTTTCAGCTGAGATGGATACTGCCTTGAAGCCCTGTGGCAATAAGACTAATACACACACAGAAACACTATTCAAAAAGATTTAGAGTTGCCTTTTACTTGAAGGAAAGACAGAGGAAAGGGTGCTCACTGATAAGAAAGCTGGAGGCAGTCCTGTAAACCATTTCAGCATCATCTGTTCTCAGTGCAGAAAATTTCCCATTCAACCAAGACGAGTCCTTACCTACATGATGCTTCAATTTCAGATCAAGATCAGCTTTTAAACCCATTGTAACCTTACTTTGGCATTAGGTTCTTGGTACAATTACCCTATCTTATTTCTTTGATTATTGCAAGATTCTCTACTACAAGCACAAGGCTCTCTGAATTTTTTATTTTTTTTTTTTCAGTGCTGTTTTCTGAGAGGTTATGGTTGGCTCTTAGTGTTGGATGTTGTCTCTTTCTGGC
The DNA here is from genome assembly GCF_000691845.1 of Merops nubicus. Taxonomy (NCBI): domain Eukaryota; kingdom Metazoa; phylum Chordata; class Aves; order Coraciiformes; family Meropidae; genus Merops; species Merops nubicus. Next base: position 42,891 of record NW_008599397.1, read on the forward strand.
TTTGCTTTCATTAGCAAACACTGGGAACCCTTTATCCTTCAGAAATATTATAATCATATATTGATCCACAGTTTACTTCCATGATGAATCATATAAGATACTCAGAGTCACAGTGGGCTGATGCATGATTGACCTTAATGTATGCCTCTAGATTCATAACTGAGAAAATATATATTATTACCCTGTTAATAATAGTTTCCTTGTCTGACAAGAAGCAAGATGATGATTTCTGGGATCTTTAGGAACCATCATAACCTAGCTGGAAAATAACCCTGCAGCATGAGGTGACAGATAGTTTCTTAGAGCACACCCAGTCAGTCTCCCCTGTGGGAACATCTGTCCAAGTAATTCTTGGAGGAAAATGGTTTTCTTAATATTTTCCTGGGAGAGGGAGGGTTTGTTGTTGATACTGTACTATTAGTGTCAGAAGCAGGATATCGTATGTTATTGCAATACCTTTAGTGGCATTTAGAAGGCCTGAGGAGATAGGAGTGTTTCAAAGCAGTGTGTTACAGAAAAGTTATTGGATCAAAGTGAAAAAGGGGTGCTGATGTGGCAGTGATGACACAATGAAGAAATTACCAGTAATCCCCAGACAGTGATTTCTGCTTCCTTCTAAAATTCTGTCAAATTCTTTCATTATTATAGTAAAACACTTCTGAAAAGAAGACCAAGACTCTACATAACCCAAATAAATCATAGGATAAAACGAGAAACATTCAAATATTTTGAAAAGTAACAAGCAAGTAGCAGGGAATGTTATACTAACCTGGTACTCCTTGTTGGTCACAATTATTGATATAAAAACTTCCTTGGAGGTCTATGGCTCTCTTAGGATGGCCACCTCATATACTGAATTGCATGTTTCCAAGGCAACAAATGCATTTTGCTTCTGTGCTTTAAGTTTATTTAGGGAGAAACGAGCCTGTCAGGATGTAGGGGACCTAAAAAGGGGAAGGAACAGGAATAGTTGCAAGAGGAGAATATCAAGTGAGAAGCAGGAAAGAGAATAAGCTTTATTCTTGCTCGGAGCTGGATCCTGTGTGTCTCAGCCCAGTGAAGTTAGTGGGGAAACCTGTGCAAGGCGAGAGCGAAGCTGCTCCAAATTGGAGGCATTTATCTGAAAATGCCTTAGAAGTAGAAAATCTATCAGATTTCAGTTAAAATAACAATTCTTTGCAAGCCTGCCAAACGTCTGCAGGCTTTGGGTGATTTATTGTTGCATCAATGTGTGGCGAATGCCGAGGTCTGCCTTCCCCTCTTTCCACGCCAAACAGAGGAACCTTCACAAGACCTTGGCACTTGTCAGATTTAAATCCTTAGGGCAGTATTTCTCACCTCAAGTGCAAAATTCACCACTTCCCTGTGAAAATCAGTATGGTTGAGAACTGTATGTGCAGAGCAGAACTCACTGCTAGTCTTTATACAAGATTCATTATGTGGGTTTGGGCTTGGTAATGTCAGACACAGGGAGGGGGGGAGCAGAGGAGTGGGGAGAGAACTGCTAATTCTGCTCCACCTCCTTTCCCAATAAACTTAAAATAGTTGCTTTAGAGCACAGTCTGGGCCTTTCTAATCTCAGTGCTGTTTTTTAGAAATAATCTTCTCGTTCCCACTCTCTCAGCTTCTTTGAAACATAATGAATTGGAATTACATGTAAATGCCAGCAATATTTCAAAGGGAGGCTGAAACACAATGTCTGTTCTCTAATTAGTTTTGCAGTGTGTGGCCTGTAAACTTGATGATAAATGAAGCAATTAGCCATCAGTGGGTTCAATTAGATGGCAGTAAAAATGGTAACAAAATACAGTCACCAGTGAGGAGACTTGCTCTGAAAAGTGCTGCTGTGGGTTGGCTTCCAGCTTAACAATGAATTGGGGCTAATTTGTTCATTGTTTCTTGGGGGCAGTGCAACTGCCTAATTAGCAAGCACTTTCCAGGGCCCAAAGAAAACAGGAAGGGAAGATGTGACCTTGCTTATTTCCTCCTACTAGGCAAATCACGGTGGGAAGAGCACACCCTTCTCTCCCTCCTCTGTTTTGGAGGAGGAGGGAGTTGGTTTGTACTATCTCCCAGATAATCACTTAAGCTTTGGATGCCACAGCACTTCTCAGCTATTTATTGACACAAGAAACTTCAGCAGAGCCCTCTAGGACTCTTCTCTTGAAGCAACAAATACAAGTCAGGAGCTGGCCTACTGGTGTCATTCTGGGAGGAGAAGGAAAAGGAGGCAGAGCAAGCCCTGGGACTGCTGAGCCCAGCATGTTCCAGCGATGCTCCACTGTGGCGTGTGGCTCTGTTGGTATTGACACCTAAGCAGGGGGGAAATAACAATGCTATAATACTTTCCTGGTGAGAGCTAGGCCAGTGTTTTCCCACTTTGACCAGCACTTTATTCCAAGACACTCTGTATAAACAGGACAACTTTACTGTGTACTTTCAGTAGCAATTGAGGAAGGAGTCAGGCTGGTGGTAAAAAATTTTCATCTGTGATTCTGAATACTTTTCTGTCCCCACCTGTTAAGTCATACTTATCAATGATAATTATAGTTATTTTTCCTGGGAGATATTGAGACTGTCTCACTTTTCATAAGGGCTTTTCAAAGATGATGAAGCAAAGGGGCACAAATAAGATAAAAAGCAAAGTGTGAAAACACAAGAGATTTTCAGATCAGGGTTTACATTCTCTATTAGACTTTGTTATTGAAAGCAAGAAGCCAATTTGTCAGAAGCAAAGGCTAATTTGTCTTCACCTCCAAAGACTGGAGGGAAACAATACACCCTGCTCACTTGAAACCCTCTGGCTGGGGAAGCAGAAAAGGGCCCCTTGATTTCAAGTCTCCAAATTCAGCCTCTGTAGGGATTGCAGTATGTTTTAGAGGATGATTATTCTTTTCCAATACACATGGTATCCTAAAACATCCTAACTGAAATACAGCAACTTGGGGGGGGGAGGGGGGAGTATTGTAGTGTCAACACTGGTTATGTGATTTTGGAGTAAACTAGGGAGAGCTGGAGTCTGGCCTTGGTGACAAATTCATCTTTGGAGGTGTTAAGCCCATGTACTTCTAGGAAAGCTATGGTCTCTCACTACAGATCTTAACAGAATAATACCAAGATGATTTTGAGAGTCTCTGTTGAAATTGTAAATTCATTTTGCTAGTACAAAACTGGTGTTACAATGCATCATAATTAGCACTGAATTTTCTATATCTTTTGGCAGCTCTGGGCTGACCTCTCTAGTGGTACTTCACTCATGGTGCACTCCTTGTGCAGCACCCTCAACATTTTACCTAGAGCAAACCAGAACTTTTTTTCCTGCCTGTGTTTGGTCTTGAGGGTCCCTGTCCATGCCTTGAGGAGCTCTGAGTAAGGGCTCTGCCCAGAACAGTCCAGGAGGGATTCCGGCTGACACCAGCTGGCTGTGCTCTGCAGACACTGGTGTACTCTCAGGAGATAAAAGCAAACATTCTGGAAAGGTGGGATGTGTTTATGCACAAAGTGATTTCCACTTAAGTATCCTTAAACTCTATTGAACAGGGTGTTTTTAAGCTCAGGAGGTCCCTCAGTAACACTGGCACTCCCTAGAGAAAGACCAACAATCCCACGTGCTCAGAATTCTACCTATCTAAAAATAACAAGCTTCCAACAGTACTCTGCTTATTGATTAAAACCAACTATCTGAAGAAAAATTAATGCCATTCCCTCAATTCCCTGAGGAGTTGGGCTGTGGTGTTCAGCAAGGCTTTGCAGTATTTCAAAGAACAATCTACCATTTTGCTCTTCTTCAGGGAAGTGTGAACCAATGCAGTTAGCAATCCTGGCTGACATCTGAATGCTTAACAGGAGGAGTATGTTTTTGCAGAGCAGAGAGAAATAACTGAGTCTGTGTTGCATCCCCTGCTAGTTGTGGTTATTATCAGTATACATATATTACTAGCAAACTGCTGGGCTGGACGTTTAGCCCATAAACTAAAAATACTTTTAATGTTTTGCTCCTCTGTTCAGAGATTTGCAATTGGAAAAAAATAAGGTTGTTATTTAAAAACAGGCTGCTAAAATGAGACACATAAAATATTGCAGTATTTTTATTATATATAAAATGAAGTCTCTGCATTTGTTTTTTATTACTGAGTTACACACAACAAATGAATACGCTCTGAGCCAACAATTTCTACTCTGTTACACATGTGCACTGTGTTCCTCTGGCTGTAGTGGGGTTTGCCTAAGCCTTTCTACCCAGTTGAAAGAGTAGGCTGAATGATATTAGCTTAAGCAATGAGAGTCAACAGGAAATGGGAGATTTGGGATCTGAACAGTAAAACTAGTCTTGGAGCATGTCATTTGCACAATGGCAGTTCTTGGCATCCAGTGGCTTTGTGCTAAAAATGAGTTTACTCCCCAAAAATCTCCAATTTGGGGAATGCGTGGTGGGCTTGAAAGAGCTCAGAACCTCTTGCCTGAATGACACCGCTGGGGCTGGAGGGCAGATGAAGACTTAAATTGCTTCCAGTCATCTGCTTTGTATGGTTCAACAGGAATGAGTTAGAGAGCATTATTGTGAGCAATGCCAGCATGTAAAGACATTTTGAATCACTGGTGTGTTAGACTGGTCGAATCTTAGAGCTAACAATATAAAAAACTATGACTATGATCTTACTGTTTAATCTGCAGTGGTGACACATACCTTGCCTACCCACTCCACAGCTCTCTGTAGAGTAGTGGCTGAATCACAGCTAAAATGACTTAGAAAAACTTCCTTTTCTTAAGATTCATTGTAGAAGGACAATCACAACAGGGAAAAAAAAAAAAAAAGACCAAAGTCTTCTTATCTTGAAGTGGCTTTTAGGAGGCATGCAAGGTCTGGACCTCCTTTTGCTTACTTCAGTATTAGATTGTCCTATCTTTGGAAAGATTCCTGATGTACATCAGTGGAAGCCAGTAAAGAGTAAGGTCTGACAACTTCATGCAGAGATGAATAACAGTAGATTAGCAATCACAAATCTTCCAATAATGGAGGAGAACAAAGCTTTTCATTGCATAAAATGTATCTGGATGCAAGCGGCAGAATAGAGGTTTGTCACATGAGAGCCTTCAAAAACATATAAAGCAAACAGAATTATGATCAAAGAGAAATTTTAAAGAGTTCTGAGCATTGAGAGGAAAACAATTTTTTTTTTTTTCTTTTTTGGTTCCCTAATCCACTGACTATGGTAACACCCTAAAGGTAGGAAGCAAGTCCATGACCTTTTCCGTGTCGATTCACAGGGCAGGATTAGGCTGTGTGATACATAAACCATATGTTGTTAAGCAACAGCCAGACTCATCCTGCATGCTAATATCAGACTGACACCATTCCACGTGATCTCTGCCTGTAGCTGTGCCTTGAAGACCTGCATTATTTTCAAATTGGAGCTGAACCGTTCAGCCTCAGTTCATAGAAT
>NW_008599398.1:0-8246 GCF_000691845.1 Merops nubicus
AGTGCCAGAGCCCTGCAAGAAGAGATTGTGAACAACCACCTTTGCAGACAGAAAGCACTAGAAGAGACAAGTAGAACTATAGGTAGAAATTCAGAGGTGAGCAGAATTTCTTTATAATTAGATTTCACCATGTTCATTCTGAAATCATAAGAAATCTTATCTATTTTTTTTGTGCTTCTTTATGGATTACTTACAGTCTACCAAAGCAGCTTGACTGTGTAAATGCCTATTCTGTTTTCCATTACGTCTTTCAAAGTTCTGGAAAGCAGTATTGGTCCTGAATGTATGTGAACAGCATTTGTCAAGTAGGAAACTAACAGAACACACTATTCACCCTGTTTCTTAAGCTGTCTGTTATTTTACATTGCATTAACATTTTATTATCACTACTTCAGGTTTCTAACAGTGAACTGCCTAGATACCTATGTCAGGGTTGACCGGGAAGGAAGTTGACACTCATTCTTTGTGTTAGCAAAAGTGTTATTTTAACTTTAACTTGTTAGAAAAAAAGTGTTACTTGTTTGGGGTTTTTTTCCAATTATTTGTTCCCTTATCAAACTAACTTACTTCAAGAATGCCCTTGTTTTCCACCTCCACATAGTAAAATTTTATGAAGGAATATCAGCAATTAATAAAACTCTGCTAGAATAATTAGAGAAGATAAACCAATCAGAAACACTGTGGGGAAAAAAAAAAATCTTAAGAGTTTACTGAATTTACTAAGAACATCCAGTGCTTTGAAGAATTATTTGTCCTTGGCTGTGCTGCCTAGTTAATGTAGGGTAAGTAAGCACGTTTATGTGGAAAAAGGTTTTTATGTATGTAAAATAAACAGGAAATGTACAAGACTGTTTCGTTCCGGGGATGATTAAATTGTACAGCTAACTTTCAGTGATACAAAAAGATTGGCCTAAAGAAGACATATGAGAGCTGATACAAGAGGAAAGGCAGTACAAGAAGAAAAATGCCCTTTTTAGCCTTGGATTTTACCAAGGATGTTACTTCTTTTTGTAACATGGCTGAGGTCACCTCTAAGAGGAATATTTTTAAAGGCACGCACATACAATAAAGGACTGTCATTTTAAAAGCTTTATACTTGAGATATTTAAATGATTTTATTGTTTGTTTGCTGGTTTTAGAAAAAAAAAGGTATTTTAGATTTTGGATGTAAACATTTAAAGGTACTTCCAGTGTGTGAACACATTGTACACCTCCATGGGTTCATAGAGTAGCTTATGTGTTACCTGAAATTTCACCCCCATCTTGAAGTCGTGCTTCAGTATTAGAAATGTTAAAATGCAGTTTGATGCTGAGGTGTTTTTGTAGATTCATTTCCCAACTGGCTATTTATTCATGTTCCCTGTCATTCAGGAATCCGACATCAAGAGAGAAAAGGATCTGTTGTACAAAAATCAGTTACTACAAGATGAGATTGCTATGCTAAGGCTAGAACTTGATCAAGTAAGACTTAGGCACCAGGAAGAAGGAGGAAAATATTTAGAGGAAAACAAGACCTTGAAAGAAATAAATGAATATCTCAGAAAGGAGCTTAAACTGAACAAGGAAGCCTTAAAGCAAACAGTTTTACAGCATGACAGACAGCTGAACTTATTAAAGACAGAATCTGCAGTGCTAACTTCCGAACTTGAGCAGTCAAAAGGAAGCTGGGACAGACTGGAGACAGAAATTGAATCAATTCATTCCCGCCTGAACACTACTAATCAAGAACTTGAACGTCATCAGCTATCCAAAAATGATGTTGAACGAACATTTCAGAGAGAACGTGATGAATGGCTTCTCTCGCAGGACAAGCTCCATCATGACCTCTCTGATGTGCGGGAAAGCAACAAGAGCTTGTCTAAGCAGCTGAGTAAAGCTGAAAGCAAAGCCAATAATCTCAAAAATGAGCTTCACCAGCTGAAGCAAGCACTCAGAGAAAAAACATTGCTTTTAGAAACGACACAAAAAGAATTAAGTCAAGCCAAGTGTCAGGCAAAGGAATGTGAACGTGCTCGACAACTTGAGAAAGATCAAGTAAGCAAATTTATAATAAAGCAGGAGTTCATGCAGAAGCGTCTGGCCCGGCTGCAGAGCGAGAACCTTCTACTCCATCAGCACCTGGAAGACGTGCAGAACAAGGGGATCATCCAAGAAAAAGTAGTGAATGATGTGCAGGAATGGTTTAATGATATTTTCAACAAACTCAGAGCTATTACTGAGAAGCAAGTTTGCCTAGTGGAAGAGAAAAACAAAGAATTAAATGCCAAGTGTACTGATTTAATAGAGCAAGTCTCTAAATATGAAGCTGAGAAAGTAGAAAGAGAGGTAAAGTATATAGTTAGAACAATTTAAAGTGTTTCAGTTCTTGAGATTATTTTCTGTTTTTAAATGTACCAGGTATAACTTAGGTGCATGGCAGCAGATAATGCTGATTTGTTCTGGTTTGTCATATTTCTCTCAGAATTGTGGAAGGTTTTGGCAAACAGGATGTTACTGCTCAGATACGAGCAGAAAACAGAAGAGAGGTATCCAAGTCTAAGCTTTGGTCAAGAAAGGTGATTCTTCTCTAGAACTTTATTCATCTTTCTTCCATAGTCCATTTTATGCCCTACAGAATGATTGTATTTGGTGGTTGATGTATATTTATGTCACAGATGACACAAATAAGAGTGGTATAAAGGGAAGAACCATCCAATATGCAAGGGTTGAGAAATGAAGACAAACGAAGTGGTGGGGAATGGCTTTATATTAAGCTCCTAGAGACCAAAAAAAAATATCATTTCCTCATAAGCTGCTAACAAAATTGAAGAGTATTAGTAGTGTCCAGGTGTTTATGTACATGTTTTAAAGGGTTCTAAGGGGCCTGCCTATTCCTCATGAAGTTCATTTCAGACACTGATCTAAGCTTTCTCTTCTCGATTTTATGATGTGTAGCCATTTTTCAGAGGTGTTCTTTCTTTGTGACTCTGAAAAAATAATTCACTGAACAGACAGATAATTTAGACATCAGTTAAACTGTCTTTCAGCAAATTGACATAGCACATAAGTGCAAAACATGCTCCTTTGCAGAGCACTAACATTTTAAGTCGTTCAAAAGTGCACGACCCAAGTGGTGGTCCCACTTTTGCATTTAGATGTTTTTTGTCAAGAAAAAGGGTGGAAGAGAATAAAGCTGGGTGTAGGAGTGAAGAATAGGTAGACAGTTGAAAAAGCTATAAGTAATGGGAGAATGCATTATTAAATATGTTCCTAGGAGCAGGTAGGGTCTCCTTTATTGATAGAGTATTCTACCAATTCCAGGTAGAGCAATGATTTAAAAGTTGTCATACCCATTTTGTTTAATCTTCCTTTACCTTCTGGAAAATAGGATCTAATGGCATTCAGTATTTGGACACTCTCATGTAAAGTTTGTCTCCATTACTGATTTGGATGCTGATTTAAAATCACATTTCTTTCTTCATGACAAATCCAGAATTTTTGAGTGAGTTAAATAGCTGTATGTGTCAGATGTTCTTCATTTGTCAGTTACTTTAAAGGGGTAGCGTGAACTCAAGCAGGTATTCTTACTACCAAAATAACAATTTCCTTTTGAAGATACTAGTTAGATATGAAATGTCCAGATTCTTGTAAATGTAATCTGTCAGAACAAAGGCAGTTATTTCTCTAAAGTGAACTTGGTAAGAAGACTGCAAGAGGATGTTACCCAACATATCTCTCAAAAAAGCTGTCGGCTATATCTATTCATTTACTTAGGTTTGAATAGTGGAGGAATAAAACCAAGAATGATCTAATAAAAAGTCTTTGGTCATCAGAGTAATGTCTGCAGTCAAGCATAACTCTTACATCACAACAGATTTCTTTGTGTTTTGTTAGGAAAAAAATATATTTCAGTGGGTGCTTGTGTGTTGTTCCAAGAAGAACCATATTTGAGCCTGAGGTGTTCACTGAAAAAGAGAGGTCGTAATTTGTGCAGATGCCTGCTGGTGGCAAGCAAAATGTCATACCTTTGAGTACACTCCAAAGACAGCCCTAATCGTATAATCCAATAAGTTTAAATAAGTGTATATTTCCTGTCCTTAGTCGTCTTCGTGCTCATTTACCTGTTTCCTTAGGGCAAGGTCAGAGAGCTGCAGCAGAAGCTTGCTGATGCTCTTAAAAAGCAATCTGTGTCAGAAGCCTCACTTGAAGATACTAAATACTACCTCAGAGACTTAGAAGAAGACAAATTGTGCTTGCAGATGGGATTGCAGGAGGTTAAAAGCAAGGTAAATAATTAACTGTAATTCTCTGAATAAATCTGAGAGTGGCTGTTGAGAGTAGAGTGGATGTTGTCCGTAAAGCTCTAGAAAAACTTCAACAGGATAGATCTAATGTGTGAACAAATTGCGCAGTTTTATAAACCTGGTGTTCATGATTGGAAGTTCTTTGACATGAGGACACTATGCCCTTACTTGTACAAAGTCTTCTGTTTGCTAAGGTGCTTTACAAAATAAAGTGATGGACCTATAACTTACTTGGTTTGGCCAGGTAAGCTGTCTGATTCCTGAACAACGGTAGAAATATTGGACTGGTTGTTTCTTCAAATTTTTGTGCTGTCTGTGGTTGCCCTACCCACTGCCTGCTCCCCACTTCTCCAACCTGGTATCATGTTGTCAATTCTAAATGCCTTTGTAATTTATTCTGCATATATACATACATATATATTTCCACCCTCATCATTCTTTGGCCCTTCTGTAATTTGCCATCGTTAAGCAGTCTTCTTGCAAGTGAACTAACTGTAAGCTACTTTCTGAGGCAGGGACTGCCTTTGGCAGTGTTCTTATGACAGGGGAAGTAGAGAAGCCTCAGAAGTCTGAAATAACAATCTTCTTAATCTCCTTCTGGTGGCACTGTGAATTCATTTCAGGAGAAGGATGAACTTTTTCATTCCTATTTTCATGGAAGAGCAAAGAGGTGGAGACAGAGATTGTCACGATTCGCCAGAAGGCTGGGAAGGGCAGTGTTGGTGCTTAGAGCTGTGCTACAGGAGGTCAGTGGAGGGATGGCACAGGCCAATGTAAAAGATGATGAAGTAACACAGGTTGTGTTCATTTGCTAGTAGAAGTGAAGGTCTGAATGTCCTTTAAATGATTACAGGACTTTGGGCAGAGGGTATGTGCAGATACGGAGCACAAGGCTGCAGTTCCCGAGTTCTTTCCTTGGGTTCTTTCTGGTCATCTGTCCCTGCGTTTTCTTGGCATAGTTAAAATGCTTCATGTTTCCAGTGCACTGTATGGAGGAGCTGCTGCATGTTTTCCAAGCAGGGGGAGCTTAAAAGCCGTGGAGAAAAATGTACTGAAGGAATTCTGGCCAAATAAAGTAATGCTGGAGAAAAAAGAAATGGCTGCCAGTTTCCAAGGGGCAGTCTTTCCCCTTTTTCCTAGCTTTCTCTAGTAGCTGTCTCAGCCTGTCTTTCCCTTGTCCTGGGGACCTAGAAGTGGAGTTCCCAGAAGTGCTTTTAAGGTTGCTCTGGCTGTTCAGTACCATGTAACTTTTCATCTGCTTCTCTGCTCGTTACCCAGATCTGCTGCTAAAGCAGCTGTGTTTCCAAGCTACGCTTGCTTTTAGAAAGCAATGCAGAGTGAGTCAACTGCCTTTGCAGTCCTAAAGTTAGTAGCATTTTTGCATTTCTGTTGGAAGAGTTACTTTGAACAATGGGGAAGTGCATTACATTTAGGCAGTTTTAAATAAGTCTAAAGTTTCTCCTTTCTTAAAGTTACTCTTTGTAGTGTTTACTGTACGAGTTTCCTCCTTTTTTTAATAAAGGACCAGACATCATGTTTTGTGTTCAGTTAGGTATAGAAGAGGTATGTTTCTGGAGAGGGGAAGAGGAGAATGGAGCTGTAGTTGACCACTGGAGCCTGTTAAAAGTCTGGTATTTCCCGCAAATTTTTAAAAATAAGCTGCAGTTTTGACCTAGAATACTTTTTCTTCCACCACTGCTGTAGAAGCTGTGTTCTGAACCACTGTTTATCAGTCTTTCAGTGTAATGGGAAAAAAACGTACCCGCTCCTTGCCTTGTCAGTTCTGCCATGCAGGTTTGACTGTGTTGACAGCATGTAACAATTCCTCTATGGCATGATACATGTTGTTTCTGATGAAACCAGGAGATGACTAGGTACGGGTGTTTGATTTCTCATAAGCATATGAGCCTCTTATGGAGCAACCCTAGTGCTTTTCAGTCTAGCCCTACGAGTGAAACGCTGCTAGTTTGGCACCTCTTGGTCTGTGACCTATTGCAGAAGAACCGAGAAAGGATGGGAACCTCAGGGATCTTATCAGGAATAAAGTGAAAGCTGTTGTTCTCTCAGAAGAAGTGCCTGGTTGCACTTTGGCTTTAATACTGAGTCAGCAGATGACAAAAACAGTCTCGATGGCCAACCCCTTTACAGATTGTCACAGAATTTACTAATTTTACATTCCTCTGAGTTACTTTTTTGCTTTCTGCAGGTTGGTGAACTTTGCCAGCAGCTGGAGTCTAAAAAATGCATGCAACTAGAAGTAGAAAAGCAGGCTTTGCAAAAAGAGTTGTCCACCATGCATGGGAACCATGAAAAACTGAAGATGACCAAATGGCAGCTGGAAGAAGAGGTGGCTAGCCTCAGACATCATTTGGAGACTAACATGGTGGATCGTAGCCTAATGGAACAATATAAAAGAAAGATGGAAGAAGAAGCTGAGCAAGAAGTAAGTCAAGGAATATGAGAACTCACTCTGTTTTTCCAGGTAAGTGAATTTCTCACCTATGTCTATAGTCTTTATTAGGTACTTCTCTTGTGACTATAATTGTTTAATATTTCATTTTTGGGGCCAAAATGGCCAGACCAACAGGCCCTGCTTTGTCACTGTACAGGGGAAAGTGCTCAGAAAATAAGTCACCCAAGCTGCAAGGGAGGTCAGAGGTACTCATAATTTCTTTGAGGAATCCCTTCCTGTATGCCCCGCACTACAGAGATACTGTTCTTTCATTAGTAGCTTTGGTTAACAATAATACTAAGGGCAGGGGGTAGGGGGTTTATTTCTGAATTTAAAGAATTATTTGACATGGTAGTTCCAGGGTTCAGCCTTGATTGCTGATGGTAGTGAGCAGTCACAGTTGCCTCACTGAGCAAAGATGGGCTCTTGAAACTGGGTTACATGTAAGTGACTGGTAAATTCTCTTTTAGTTTGTGGTTGTTGAAAGTGCATTATCTGCTTCAGGCGCAGGCAGCCTCCCGAGACAGAATAGAACAAAAGAGAGCCAGTCATGATGCTTCACTGCGTAGCCAGCTAGAACGCAGAATTAGAGATCTCGAACGTGAACTGGATAGGAAAAAAAGTACCCTACAAGACATTCTTTCTATAAAACAACGCATGCAGGTACAACTGGAAAGGTACAAAGAGCTGTTTCTGCAGGAAGTGACAAATAGAAGATTCCTAGCAAATAATCTGGAAATGTAAGTCCACACTATTTTGGAGTGGTAATAAGATACTACTTCGTCCTCATGCATTTTCCTCCTAAAATCCCTCTTCTGCAAGTGGTGAGCATTATGTATGATGTCATGTTTGTGAGGAAAGTACCTCTAAGATGCTTCTGCCTTGCCGGGAGGCCACCTCCAAAGTCCATTTAGCCCAACCCCCCTGCCATAAGCAGGGACATCTCCAACTAGATCAAGCTGCTCAGAGCTTCATCCAGCCTGATCTTGAATGTCCACAGGGATGGGGCCTCTGCCACCTGTCTGGACAACCTATTCCAGTGGATCAGCCTATCCCAGTTCATCAGAACTGTCTTCATTTCTCTTTGTTACTCCAGCAGTAACACCACTGATCACAACAATAATGGGGTATCTTTAAAACTGCTTGTGTTTTAACAGGCAGCCTTTTTTCCAGTCTCTAATAAGCTCCTCCTCTTATTCAGTATATGGCAGAAAGATAAATTTCATGTCCTTTGCTACTTGAATAAGGATAGCCCCTTCAGAGAACAGAATTTGATCCTGTGAAGAAGAAAAAAAAAAAAAAGAAGCTTTTTTTGGCTTCCATTTTAGCAGTGTGTCTAAGGTTTGAGCTTTCCTTGGGAACAGGAAAGTAGCCCAGAGTTCCTAGGCCGGTGACATACCTTTTGGAAGAAGCTGCAGAAACTCATGGCATTCAGAGATTGCTTTGAAGCCCTAATGCTTAGATGTCGTAAGTGTTGCTAACTCTTTGTGTGAAGCGAGCCCTCATTCTTG
>NW_008599399.1:0-34394 GCF_000691845.1 Merops nubicus
CGCGGCTCGGCAATGCCCCTTTCCTCTGTGCTCGCCTCCCCCCTACCGAGGGATCGGCACCGCGGCAGAGCTGCTCAGCACACGCGGCAGCCTCTGCACGGAATGGCCGTGCACAGATTTTTCTGCCTAGTGCTTTGAAACACGTACAGAAGTACATCCCTCATGACTCTCAAATACATGATTAACGTTTATAAGTCTCAACTTTAAAGTTGCTATTAGCATTTGATATGAAATTTATGGCAATATTTAGGTTGTGGACAACACACCTACTTGTAATTGTACGGACTTTTAAAACCATGAAGTAATACATTAATTGAACTGCTCTGATTTGAGTAGAAAGTTTTCACAGACTTGGTTTAGTTTCCAGCCTATTCTCTTTAGGCATAGAGGGAGATAAGGACAAATGGTGGTAAAATTAACAGTACGATGTGTACCATTTTCTTCCTTCTTTGTAAACAGGAGATTCATATTTGCACCTTGGTTTGGCCCAGCATTGCAGGAGAAATAGTTTGGGATGTGACCTTTGCCATTGTTTTCTTTCTAATACCAGGACTAGTCATTGTCATCAGTTATTCCAAAATCTTACAGGTATGTTTTCCCTTTAAATTTTGTTGTAGAACAAAGGTTTGTAAACAGTAACTCACTAGGCATCAGCAGGTTGTCACTGAATACAAATATGCCTATAGGGAATAGCAAATGGTAACTATATGACATAAAATGAGGCATGTCATCCTGTACACAACAGACTATAAATTTCAAATCAGAGCATGCTTGAACTCCACATTACCCAAAGCCCAACACAAAGTTTGTCTTTGTTTATATATAGTATTTAATACACTTCTCCACCTGCTCATATTTAAAGACTGTTAATCTCCTAAATGCTAAGAGTCAAGCATCTGAAATAACTAAAAACTAGATTTTGCTTTCCTTGAGCCTAAACTCCAGAGTCTCAAAGGATTTAAGAAAGCAAAAAGAGGCAGGAAGAGAAAAAAATCCATCCCCTTCCAGATCTACTGATTTTCTTTGTATATTTTTAGTATACAGATCATGTTAGATTACACTTATTCCTCCACAATTTCAAACTTTGCAAAAAAAACTGTAAATAAAACACTGCTTCCACTTTTATTTCTGAATAAATGTTTAACTGCTGAAATATAGGCCAAGACACCAGGCACTGGACAATTTTAATCTGTATTCCAGCAAGTGTGTTATTAGTTACCTAAATTTCTTTTTAAAACCTCTGAATTCACACCCTTTCCTCTTGCAAAAACAGTGAGAAGGAGCTAGAAATCCTTAAACTAGGTCCTGCAATGCCTAGTTTTTAGCAACTGTCCCCGAAAGATTCTTGATTTCATGTATTATGTAATTGAACTTCTCATACTATATCTAAGGAAGATTATGTTTTGGAAAGGAACCTCAAAACCATTATTGATTATTGAGGAGGGAATTAACTGATGAAATGGTCAGCATCAAGGGGCTGTGGGTACATGCACCAGAGCTGCACGTAGATGTTTCGATAAAACTAGGACCTAGAATCTCTCTGCATGTACTTGCCGCTTGGTCAGGCTTAAACACATAGGCAAAATCATTAGATCTTAGTTTCTGTGCACTCTGTAAGCTCATTATAACTTTAAGGTAAATACATTAGGTAAAATTCTTCTAGTGAAGAAAAGCATTTGCCTCTTGCAGCCTCATATTTGCTGTAGACAAAGAAGGTACATCAATTTAGGAGTCTGAGCCCTTTGACAGAACTGCAAAAGACTGCGGGCCAAGGAATGCCACAGTCCCTGGTCAGAGACTAGGACAGGAACGGTGTTCCTCTTGTCTTTGCAAACTCCAGATCACAACAAGTAAATTTGGAAAACAAAGTGACACATAGGGAGCTAGATGCCAAGAAAAAAAGTGTTTGGAGTACTGGATTATGAAACAGACCTGTGTTGTTTGAAACATGACAGGCTCATGTTTCTTTTCCAGCTTGATAACACAGATGCTAAGATGCATTGCTATTTCTCCTGAGCTGAGAAAGGAATGAGGTCTGTAGCAGGTTTCCATCTGTTATAACTGAATCTTCTCTCACAGAGCTCTTCAGGACTCAGCTGGAGAGTGTCTTAATCCCTGAATCATGCCCAAGAGCAGATTCACTCTCCCTTTGTGAGAACGCTCCATGATGCCAGCGCACACAGAGCACAATGCTGAGTGTTGCTGGAAGCAGTCCCAAAGAGTTCCTGTATTCAAAGAACACAGATCAGAAGCCATGATTTTTAATTAAGTTGGTTTTGCACTGTTCTGCCTCTCAGGCAAGATGTACACAAGAGACTAGATCTAGTAAAGACATTCATGTTCTGGAGGGTACATACTTGTGTATACATGCCTTCTAAATTCCTGGTTCTCAGTGTGTGGTCCAGATGTCCACAACAGGTATCTAGCTAGATTCCTTATATTAAGCTGATCAAAAGGGATCCAAAACATCACTGTCACCCCATTTTAATTGAGCACTTCCTTAAGCTGCAGTTGTATCTTACATACTGCAGTCGTTTTGATACTTGCTTACTTTGTTCTAGACTGTGCAGCTCCAGCAGGAAAGATGGAGGGTACTTCTATGGGGCAGTTACAAAGTTATCTGATGAGGACATTCGGTAGGGGTTTTGAACAGTGGAGGCTGAGGAGGGTTCAGAACTTGATTTTCCCACTTTTGTATTAGAATTGGATATTAGTCTTTTGTATTTTGTGAAACCTTCTTTCTTGCTAAGTCAGGTTAGGTGCTGTATGAGAACAACTCTTGGATCAGATTGTTTGGAGGAGTTAGTCTAGCTTTTGGTTTCCAGATGTGTGTAGCTGAAGATCATCATGCTGGAATAGTTTTATAATTTCAAAACATCAGAATTCTCTGCCCCTTTTAAATCAGGGAAGCAGCTAGTCAGACTGTCCCTTTCTGGGGCTCAGCAGCTGCTGACAAGCCCATTTTTGGATTGTGGGTTTTGATATATACACTTACATTCTGTTGAAATTCTTGGTAGATTAAGTTCTTAATGAATCTTTATTCAAGGCCATCTATCTCTGTGACAAATTCAGAAAACTGCAGAAAGTGACAAATTACTCAATATATAAATAACTTTTTTCATCCTTACCTGAACAAGGAAGCTACTGTTACTAGTATTAGTGTTATCCTTCCTTTAGTTACTCTGAAAGGGCAATGTCACACAGGAAGAGTCTTATGTCTTTGTCTTTTCTACTCAGACACCAAATTGATCCAGGCTTTTAAAAATACCCCTTCATTACCCATGCAAGGAGTAAAATGGCATCTCAGTTATTTAGCGGAAATGTTTGTTTGCTAAATATTTCAATTTTATTTGCATCAGATATGTTAATTGTGAGATGCCAACTTCAGTGAAGACTAGGATATAGAGCATGAATTTAGTTTTCTGCAAGCCACTGGGACTCAGTATTCTACCTCAAGATAAAAGATTCACACCTATGAATACTAGATTCACAAACTACCCATAGTCTGATTTTTTACATCAGTACTTTTACAAGACACAGATTTTCACCGTGACAGAAGGATCCATAAGATTTCAGGTTAGTTCACAGAAAGCAGTTTTGATTACTGACTGAAAAACTTGAAGTTTACACAAAACTTAATGTAAAATCCCACTCACATTTAAAACATATCATGATTTAGTTACTGTAATAAATTCATACTCCTTCTAACACCTACATTAAAAAATCAGCATGGCTGTAAGAGAATTAGGTTGTGTTCCTTCTTGCACATCGACAGGATTGTTAACTGTGTTCCAGTTTGCATTTGTGAAAAAAAAAAAAAATAATCAATGGGTGTATTTAGATAGAATAAATGAGATCCTAATTTGAAGTTAATGGGATTTCATGAGTAATTAAGGCTCTGTTTTATGCAGAAACGTATTTATGGCTGGTAGAGAGCCATGAGGAGAACAAGAAGCTTAACTAATATTCAGATGAGTTTACAGATGAGATTGAAAAAAATAGCTAGTAAAGTGAGAACATTTGAAATGGAACCACTGACAAAAAAGTGGAATTCCGCAATGCCTTTTTTTAGTCACTTTTCAAAACGGAAATATAATGTGCCAAGATTTACTTTTTCACTTGTAAATATGTTAATAATACTTCTAAGTTTCAATGAAAGTTACTTTCTTCTCTTTTACTACAGATTACAAAAGCATCAAGAAGGAGTTTAAATGCTGGATTAGCTTACTCAAAAAGTCATCAGATTCGTGTTTCCCAGCAAGACTACAAACTATTCCGAGCCCTCTTTATACTGATGATCTCTTTCTTCATCATGTGGAGCCCAATTATAGTAACGATCCTTTTAATTTTAGTTCAGAACTACAAACAAGATTTAAATATTTTGCCATCAGTTTTCTTCTGGATAGTGTTATTCACTTTTGCCAACTCAGCTGTCAATCCAATTTTGTATAATGTTGCCCACTTCCGACGTAAATGTCAGGAAATTCTTCTCTGTTGTACAGGGGACCCTGTAAGGCCTGAAGCTGGTACAGAAACCAATGCAAGAAGAAGTAACCATGAACAACCAAATTTGTCCTTCATTACCAGATAATTTAAATAATTAAATTATTTAAATTTATAATAATAATGTGCCACACTTTGGATGTTAATGTCTCTGCTATCCCAGGTTGAATAGGTCACTCTGTGTTATAGTATTATATGCCAGAGATGGGAAAAAAAAAAGTTAAATTGGGATTTTTAATTCCTGCAGGTGAAAATCTCTTAACTTCTTTGCTTTGCCTCTACAGTTTGGACAATTTAAAGCAATGGATTGAGTTCTCCACTTACACTGAAATAAATAGGAATATGGCAGTATACTTTGTGAATGTAGAACAGCTGAATTAAGTACTTACCCGATGAATTAATTTCTATGAGGGTATATTTTCAGTTGGCATAAATGTCATTAACTTTAATGAAGCTATAGTGATCTACATCAAGAGAGCATCTGATCCATCTTTATTCTTCATTTTCTGAGTAAGGGAGATCAACTTTTTAGTGAAAATGTACAGCCTCAGGAAGTATCTGCTCTTTTTGTTAATATTTTTAAAAAGCACTTGATTATACACTTAGATAACTGACTGCCTGAATATAGGTTTGAGCAAAGTAACCAATTTCATCTAGGAAACAAGATGATAAACATGTATGTTCACCAAGTGAATGACCGATTTGGTTCCATCTGAAAAATATTGACATAATGCCTGTTAATTTATAAATAAAGAATAAATAAATATTTACTTGTTGTGTGTTAAATAGCTCTTTTAAAAAGCTTCATATTTTTAATGTCTTCAGTAGTCATACAATAATCAGTGATACATAGGGTCACTGAAATTCCTTCCTCCTTCCTAGAATACTATTTTGAACAATTTTCAGTATTTCCTAGACAAAAATGATGACATTGTGTTTGAAAAGAAATTAAAATACACATTTTTTTGTTTTGTTTTTAATTAAAACGCTTTTAGTTAGAAATTGAAACTGCAAAAAAACCCCAATTAAATTCTTAATTATTGCCATCTCTCACCAATTCTGAAAAAGTGCATTGAGGTAACGTTTTACTAATAAAGCCAATGTCTACATATGTACAGATTGGCATACAAACAATTGGCATCCCCTGTAATCCAAGTTTATTAAAATGTTTCATTGTTTTATTAACAAGGTGAGCTAGACAGCTCAGATAAATATACTCAAAATCTCAGTGAAGCTGTTGAAAAGGTTTCCAAGAGAACCCCCGATCAATGCGTTAACTTTACATCCACGGTGCTGTTACATGGTTTCTTCCCATACGTTTGGATCTCTCTAAGAGCAAAATCCTGAAACACACAAAACCCAACATTTTAGTTTTCAACTACACTAGACAAAACTACCAAATTTAATATGCATACATGTTTAATTTCTTCAAAATGCTGTTGAGTCCCACAGTCTTTTACTTGTAAAGATAATGCCAGTACCTTGCTCTGCAATTTATAATTCTAAAGAATTTTCAGCTTGGAACAAAACAGGAATGCATCCAATCTGTCCTGAGCATTTTAATACTCTGGCAAACAAGGTACTGGATAGATCAGTGATAAAAGAGTTATTTATTTACTTTAACAAGCCTTAAATTATTTGCCTTTTAAAAATCATTTATTTAAGAATGTCTCTCAGCAAAATAAGAATCTCCTGACCTCCAGTATTCTACTGGCAATAGTAAATTAGCTGGGAATATACCACTCTTTAAGTCACAATTCTTGCTTCCCGCAAATGCTAACAGCAGATTCGGCTTTCAACTCTACTCACATGACATCACATTGTAGTTACAAGTAGTCCTACTGTGATGTCCACACTCACATTGAATGACTTAAATCAACTTGAGCTATTACTCTGAGAGACTAAGTGTATCACAGCTTGATCCACATTTTTTAAGGAACTACTGTGAGAAATGCAATATAAATTATAATCAAAACCTTGTCATTTCCTAGGCTCCTCTTTTGCCTTAAAGAGTCAGTACAATAAACAACAGATATTTTAGATTTTTTTTTTTTTTTCCAACGAGGCAAATTTTGTACTTCGATTAGTTTTTTTGGCGAACTTGGTTTGAGTACAATATTAATTTAAAAAGCTAATGAAAAATCTTTGGGGTAAAAAATTAGCTTCAAGACGTAGGCAGAATATGCACAGTTAGAAACAGATACAACGCTATTCCTGCAGCATCTGTTAACATCAGTCAGAATTTTACCATGCTAACCATGGAATGCAGGTCCGTACAGACAGCTGAAGTTGGCTTTTTTTCCCCTCTGATTCTGTAGCTCCTAATAGCAGAATTAAAACTAAAGAAGCAAGGCTTCCAATCCACACATAAGGAACTAAATGAAGTTTGTAAGTTTCTGACATAAATCCTTCAATAAATACTTTTTTAAACCTAGTTCACAATCATTCTTTCATTCCCAAATGCACTTCCTTTGCAGGAACTTTGGCTTAGTGAGACTGGAGATTTCGGAATCAACTAACACTAAGGTAATTACAAGTCCTGAACACAGTAAGGGGAAAACGCAAATTGCTGCTTTTAAGTTTCATTTACACTTTGGTGCTGGGCTCATAAAGATAACCTCTGGCATAATCCTCAATAAGAATAAGAAGCAGACAGCATTAGGGACTCAGGCTACGATTTTTCATTTACAAACTGTAAGGAACTCACACAGTCTTATCAGAGACTGCACTCGACACCCAACATGTGAATATAAATTTGGATAGTAGACAAAGAATACAGTACTTAGTAGATTCTATATTTCAATAACAAACTAGAGGCAGCATGACCAACTTTTAAATTGAGATTAGGAAGTCAATATTTAAGGTTGAACTTAGAAAAGACATTCTGAGCTTTTATTTTTAAGTTACACTATTGGTTCTGTATTCTGTGAAAAACCACAAGCATTCTATTACATAGAAGTTCTACATATTTGAAGAAGTTGTATCACAAATTATGAATAAATTAATATGTTCCATTTTTATTTTTGTTTTATACTTTCTTGCAAGGATTGGCAATACTTCTATTGCCTTGCAAGCCTCATATTGTGTAGAAAGAACAGAAACACAGATTCCACCATGCTGAATCAGAGCAGTACTTGAACCAGCCTAATATCCTGATTTTACAGTAGGATAGTACTTTCTCTGGGTTTGACAGAAATGCGAGGAATCACCATAAAACACAGCTCTCAGAGTTACAGCACAACAGCTGTATATCTACACTTTATCTTATAGTTACTACAAAAACATCCTTAATCATCTCATTATTTTGTTTTCTGAATTTCAGAAATTTTTATTCTTGCTGTACTTCAGTTGAAGAGCAGTGAATGCAGCATTCAAAACAAGAAGGTGTCATCAATTTATACACTGACATTGTTTCTCCTCTATCCTAGCCCTTATGCAATCATACACATCATTCACAGAAGCCAATTTCATTTGCATTTATGATGTCTCCTAGTCTTGACTGCCTTAAATCTCAGCTGTCTTTTATAATGTCTCCAGATTGTCTTTCAAGACAAAATTTTTTATTTTAGTGGTTGTCAGGCACTTTTTCCAGGTCACTAATCAGTATTCTAAACACCACCCACCTTAGCAGATCTTTCAGGCACCCTTTATCAGCACACCTACCTTACAATATGGCAATATATTACTCTCTGTTTATAGGTCATGAAAAGGTAATGGAGCCACTGGAGCTGACTCTGCTCATCTGTTCTGACTTTCTTTATAATGCACAAAAGTGCCTTCAGTCAATCCCAGTTTATTCTAACACATTATTTAGAAAAGCCTTTAATCTTGATTTACAGATTTCAGTGATGAAGAACGTAACAACAGCTCTGGGTAAACTGTTCCAAAGGTTAATGACCTTTGGAGTTAAACAAATGGCTATTTATTTCTGCTCTGAATGTGTCCAGTTTAAAGTTCCATCCATTTTAAATTATTATTCCTCTGTTTGCAAGTCCTTTATTATTCAATTCCCATTGCTTGTGTGGGCAAGCACAGACTTTGCTCAGGTCAGCCTTTAACCTTTTTCTGATGAGGAAAGATCAAGATCTTTGAAGCACTCTCTAGAGGACACATTTTACAAACTTTCAATCATTTTCTCTGCTCTTTGAAGCTCTGTACTCTTTCCACTTACGATTATCATCAAACATGCTGTGAGGTTTATCAACAATGTAGTGTGGCGGGGGTGGTGGTGGGTGTAGGGACGAGTAGATTACTATTTAATTGATCTTAAATATTCTGATCCATCTTCCTCTTTCTTTACTATTTCCAACTCTGTGTGTAGTCTTTATCAGTAAGTATATTGTGTTTTCTTGTACATCCTTGATTAAAGTAGCATAAATTACTCTTTGGCCTTTTCTAATATGTTTGAGCACAAGTGTGCTAATCTGTATCCTTCCCTGAGTTGCAGCCTGACTATATAACTCAAGGTAGGGTTATGCTTCTAGTATGAGGGATATGTCCTTCTTCCACAACCCTTTGTGAAACAGCTGGCATGAGGACCTGCAGGAAAGGGTCTGCTATAAGGTATCCTTTCCAAGGATTCTATTCCATTGAGCAACTATTTTGTTGAGAAAGGCCAAGAGGTCTGGTTAAAGACACAGCGTTTCTTTTTACAGCAAGTATGAAGTTTATCCTTACTATGTTTACTCACACTACATTGATTTAATTGTTTTACAGCTTCCTCTAATTATTGTTTCAGCTGATGTGATATGCCACATAAAAAGCTATACACCTTAGCTTTCCTTCAGATAAGGGAAGTAAAAGTTGCAAATAACTTACTACATAACTTACTTGAGCTTCCTAACTACAAACGCCAGTTTTCAAAAGACAGTATTACAGCCACTAAGTAAAAGACTTCATGCATTTGCTGTTTAGTGAGCAAGAGACTCCCAGTGCTTTAGTCATTAAACCCTGAAATAAAATTCTTCAGAAAAAAAAATGTTCTTACCATTATGAACAATAACTCTGTATTTTCTGTCCAAGCAGAGGTCCATCTGCCTTTGTCTGACAATTTTCTGTGCCTCTGGAGGCAATCCCTTGGGGTCCCGGGAGAACACGAAGGAATAGCTGTCAGCACAAGTACCATCTTCATTTAGTTGGCGGCAGGAGTAATGAAGAGCATACGTATCATAATCTGTGTCTACTACCCAGTGATCATCATCTGGAAGAAACCGTAGCAAAGAAGCAAAGGTGTTAGAGACACAAGTAAAATCTAGTAAATGTAAAGAGATTGCTGTCACAAATCTGTAAAGAAAATAAAACAATGTAGATCGGTAGAAATGAAAACAAATTAGATCTTCGTTTATTCCTGTGTCCAGTATTTACCTCCATGTTTTGGGAGGATGTTTTTCTTTTCACAGAAAAGAACAATGTATTACAGTAGCTGCCATGAACTGCAAAGAAAGCTTTCTTGTTCTAACCAAAAAAGGAGAAAATAGTTAAAAAAACAAAGTTATGCTAGTCATGCTCCAGATAACTCAAAGCCATAACTATTTTCCTACTGTGAATGTTATCTAAACTGTATTTTTAAGGAAAAAAATTATAATGCAGTTTCCTTTTGTGTTAGAAATGTATTTGCTACAAGCTATATCATAAACCATCTTCTAAAAACACAATTTCAGAGAATTCTTAACCACTTATCTGGCAACCTGATAAATACCTGGTCACACAGATACCCTATGCTAACAGAAGTTAACCCAGGTGTTTGCAGTAAAAAGTGTCATCTCTGCACCTTCCTTTCCTGCAGCAAACGATCCTCCCTGGCACTATGTCTGCACCGTTAAAATAAACACTGTATGTTCTCTTCCTTGTCTCCCCTGTGGGTGAGGACCACAGTTTTTAGAAAGGTAGAGTCTGGGGTCAGCCAGGAGTATGAAGTACCCCTGAAAACATGATTCAGCAGCATGCTGTGAGGAGATTCTGCAACAATTCAAGAGCCATTGGCATCCAAAGCATTCTTCAAAACTTTGCCTTTGGAAAGAATGGAGCTCAAATCACTTGCAAATTCTGCCTGCTTCTCTTGGAAACTATCCATGGAAATGTATTCAGATATCTACAAGTATCTGAATCTCTATTTGGCTCAATCAACTAATTTTGTGTAGGTTACATGAGAGAAAAATATGAATATATATGCGTATATATATATGCTAAATTATATGTGTTTGTTAAAACAGATGAAATCCTACATTTGCAGATACAAGACAAGTAACAGTTGCAAATAGGCTTTTCAGAGAAAACAGAAGCATCTGGTAACTGAGTTATGAACTAAAGATTGAAAACACTTCATCTGCTTTTAATTTCTTTCCAGTGATCTTTGTTTATATTCTTGGGTAACAAACAAAAGAAATTAAAAGATATGCAAGGGCCTAGTCTTCACTTGTTTAAAGAAGGTCAACCAGCTGTCCCATATGAAAAATAGTGATTACCTTGTTCACGTTAAAGCTGTGTTGTATGATAGTTACTAAGTGTTTTGAATATGTTTAAGAAATCCAGCACTACTTTTTCCCTTCTCCAGCACAGACATACAACATAACTAGGGTCCCAAGAAGTTCTGCATGTTCTATAGCTAAGTACTCACTTCCTTTCTGCAGGAAAGAGGCAACACCCCAATACTTCATCTTGAACTTGGCAGGATCCTCTGTGTCAGTGAAAGAGCCAATCATGTCAGCACAGACATCCCAGTTACTGTAGCCAGACAGAAAGAAAACATCACAATCAAACCTAACAGCACAGAATCAGTGTGACTAGCACAGGGGTAAGAGGCAGGATTAGAGCACCAGTAAGTGAAGGACAAGCTTAGTGAAATGGAACAAGAGGAAGACTGCAGACAGCTTACTTGAAGAGCCGGACTCTGCCTTTTGCAGTGGCACTCATTTGTCCGTTCTCATCTACAGTGAACTGGGCTACCACGTTGTCCTGCAGAAACAGCCCCTCAGGATCTTTTTTTGCCATGGCATACCAGGTGCCACTGTACTGCAAGGCAATAAGAAAGGCTGCAGTTAGACCTAGGAGCATGGAAAACATTACACATAGACATTACATACTAGGGGAGCTAACAGAGGGAAGGACATGCAGATCTTTGACACCATGCCTCAAGGCTGTACCTAGGAAACCGATCTAGCTGTTCCAACTGCATCAACCCACGAACACTTCCTAGTGCAGTCAGGGTTTGTGAGAGAAATGGATTCTCCCCCCTCCAACCCCTCTTATTTGTATCTGCAGTTCTCCAGTATTTAGAATACAAAATTTGGTAAGAAGAGGGTAACAACTTGCAGATCTTGACAGATCTATGTAGAGAAGAGTCACTACACTCTTTTTGTTTAGACCAGTTTGAGCCCAGTCTGCTAAACCTCAGTTTATCAAATGCATCAGGATCCAGCATCTGTGGAGGTGTGAGCAACATCACATACTTCTGCTGCTTCTCAGTATTGTGGTCTGTGACTCTGAGTAAAAATGTGAACACACCGGTGCTACTGAATGTCAGATTTTGTAGCCTGGGAAAAGGAGCTAGGCAAGGCATCACAGGTCCAGGAGAGAAAGATTTACCCTGGTCTTGTCGAAGTTCTCCTTGACTTTGAAGCTGCTAACTCGACAGTCCCGCTCCGCCATGCTGCTGCCCAGCAAGGCCAGTGCCAGCAGCAGCAGCCAGGGCAGAGCTCTCTTCGTGGGGGCCATCCCGTCCCTGCAGCAACAGCAAACAGACAGAGAACAGAGTCAGGAACAGGCTCTTCCGCGCGAGCCAGGAGGGAGGAAGGCTGCCCCGACGGCCCGCGGTGCACCCTGCGGCTTTCCCTGAGGTGTGCGCAGCAGGGCACCCGGCTGTCCCCAGCCCACCACAGCAGGGCCCCTTACAGGCCGTACCGGTCCCTGTCGCCTCTCGAGAGCCCAAGCGTTGATGGCAGTGGTGGGGTACCCAGACAGGGAATGCTTTATGTAGGCCTGGAGCTTTCGCAACCCTCTGAGGTACAAAGCCAGCATTGGAGGGTGAGCAGGGAGGCGGGGTGGTGCATGCTGCAGGCTGGGCCCCTTCATAACCCGCCTCTTGCGTAACACCCGTAGGCTCAGGTGGTGTTTGACCCTGACCCGCATCCAAGCAAGCACTAGGAGCAGACGTCTCTCTCTGGTTTTCCTAACCCCACGGCAGAGCTCACACCTGGGGGAAGGGGTGTGCACATGTGTGGGGAGAACAAAGGAAAGAGAGACATTCCATCTTTGCACGGGGTAGAGTGAGCTGGATCCACTACCTCTGTCACTTTTCACACTGCAGTCCAAAGTCCTTCTTACACAATGTGTTCATCCCAGTTACAAGGTGCAGTCTTGTTTCCTCCACCTCCTCCCCAAATTCCTTTCCTCTCATCCCCTGATAAACAGTGGCAAACATCATACTTGCAAGTTTCTGCTAATGTTTCTAAGAGCCTGGTTGTGGCAGAACCTCTTTAGGTCCTCATGGCTAGTTCCCTCTTGCTTCCCAAAGGCTGTCTCGGGCGCTCGACCATCTCGTGATGGGCTCCCAGGGACAGGAACTGGGGCCCTGCAGATCTTCAGGAAGGCAAAAGAGCACTTTCGGACAGTACTGCAAAGGTGGCAGGACATATGTGTGGCCTGAAAATAGTCATGTGCATGTACACACCACATCTGGCCCTTTGGAGATCAGTTTTAAATCAGAGCTTTCAGAATTTCTATTCTGTTTTTGGCACACTGTTTTCAGTTATATAAACCATTATTTTCTCCTGTCCAGGCAAGTTTTGCTGCCTCTCAGTCAATATTTGTTCTATAATTTCAA
Organism: Merops nubicus; assembly: GCF_000691845.1. Lineage (NCBI taxonomy): Eukaryota > Metazoa > Chordata > Aves > Coraciiformes > Meropidae > Merops > Merops nubicus. The sequence continues at coordinate 13,325 of NW_008599399.1, forward strand.
CATCTTTAGGAAGCATTAGAGAAAACCTGTTAATTATTTTCTAGACATGTAGCCAGAGCAGGGTTGGAGTGATTGTTACCAAGAGAACTAATTCACCTACTTTTTTCACCTCCCGGTTTTGTAAGAATAAAGGCAGAAACCTGTTACTTGAAAGGTTTGTGTTCATTACTTTAAGAACTAAGGAAAAATATAACTTAAATATGGAGATATTGATGTAGTATAAAAAATACTTCAATAGTAGCTGACGTACAGAGTTAAAACAACTTAATCAGCATGGCCTTTTCCAGAAATTTACTTCAGCCTTCTTTTCCTTTCATATATTCATAAAAATTCATTTTACTGTTGCTACCCTTTACAATCTTTTTCATATGTAATGCAAACAGTGGTGCAGTCTGTTATATTTATCTTACTTTTCTTCTTTGTGCTGGAGCTTTCTTGCATGTAGAGTATGTTTTTGTTCACATTCTCAAATACAAGATGCTCAGGGCTGTTCCAAATCTGCTCTGAAGTCCTTGATTCCCTGGATAACATCAGACACTAAAAATTCCATTATGGTTAATATTAAGCTTCTACCTGGAGTAAAGAACATATTTAACACAGGTAAGCAGAAAGGTTGATGCATATTAGTTGTCCTGAAACTTTCAGCTGTAGTCTTTCAATAAGCCAACATTTCCATTTTGAAACTGAGATTTTCAAAGTTTGTTAATTCCCACAGAGACTAACGAGAAACAGCAACCTATGTGCTTCTGGTGGCTTTTAGAACTTGCTCCAGCCTCTGGCAATCGTGATGCCAGTTACATGCATATATGCATTTTGGTAAAACTTCTACAAAACACTCACTGGTCTTAATGTATGAATTCATCATACTTACAAGAGCAAAATCAATATGGATTTTCTTTGTCCAGTGTCTCATGTGACTGAGAGTAAGGAGATGGATTATAGCTTGATAAGCTTTAAATCTATTACATTTTTAATACCAAAGAAAACAATTATTTATTTATTCTCTATCAATTAATGCAATACAATTATTTTTCCTAAGTTTGGCCTCTGAAAAGAAAAAGTCTGTATACCGTTTTATATTCCCAGAGAGGTTCTTCCAGGATCAAATCTATTCCTATAAAATTTTGTCAATAACATAATTATAAATGAAAATTCTACGACAGAAGTTTTCAGAGGAGTCTACAGTCACTCAGCCAAATGAACCAAAACCTGATGAGATTTTACCAACACTGAAAACATGTCAGTACTCCTGTTATACTTGCCACATGTTGTCCTCAGCAGTTTTACAGACAGCAGACCAATTCAGGTTTCACAGAAACAAAAATTTACTTCAGTTAATAATTTTTAATAAAATCAGCTCTAAATACTTGCATGAGCCATCACAATCTCCTACATTAATCTGAATTCATGAACAAATATAAATCTGAAACATGTAATTTTGTATTAGCCATGACATGGCATTTCTTTAAGTGGCTCTACTGATTTCTGCAATGTTCTGCACCTCGTATCTGGTGAAGGTGCCTCACAGAGTCTTAGCAATTATAACGTCCAATTTATTCAGCTCCTGAACTCTAGGATTACTACAAACTCTAGGCAATGTCTGAGAAAACTCTCCTTTTGAACTGTTATCACTGTGGATTTGTGGGTGCACAGCTACGTTGAAGTCACCCTGGTATTTCCCAGTCAGATTTCAAGAACTGCAGAAGAGGGCACGTCACATAGTGAAGGTTTGTCTCTTCTGGTTTAGCTGTACTTCCAAGTGCCTACCTGAGAAACAGTTTACATTAAAGAAGTTCTTTCACAGTTACAGCTAAAGCGCTTTGGTTCAATGAGACACGTTTTTTAGGTAAAAAGGCTCCTCTGTTTTCAGATTGGGAGTATATTGGAAGAGAGATGGCATGTTGCTGGCAGACTAGTTAATCATCATTTGGATTGACGTGGGCTGTGGGTTCAGTTGAGAAATGATGCCAGCAAGTGATCCTCATCCAGATCTTTGGAACCTGGGTATACCCCTTGCAGATTTGTACTTCTCATGCAAGCAGAAAGAAACATCATTTGGTCTGGGATTTCAATTGATTCTGAAAGCAATGTTCATAGATCAAGTCAATGGCATCAAATGATTAATGGGTTGTCAGAAAGCTCAGACAACTAAGTTTAAAAGAGTTATAAAAGTAGTGATAACACACAAACATGTAAACAACCTCAAATGTAAAATATACCTTTACAAAACTTGTGCTAAGATCAACGCCAAGCTTGATAAGTGTCATATATAACATCACATTCCAATGTTTGAAGCTGGCAACGTATGTTAAATATTACAGAAAGCTTTTTAAAAGTCAGTACTTATTTTTTTTGAACAAATCAAAGGTGGAAAAGTCTTCTGCATGTGAATTTTGCAACAGGCCAAAAAGGGGCTAACTTCTGGCAGTGATTCTGCAATTGAAATATTTTTTTACATTAATAGTCTGTAAAAGTCTGCAATGTTTCCCATTAGGAATAGCAACAGAAAATACACAGAAAATGTCAGATTTGCAAAGGAAATGGCAGGGAAAAAAGCTTTCATTGCAGAAGTTATTTTAGTTTCATTTATGACTTCATAATAAAAAGGAAGAAATGGGAATCAAATTACTATTTAAAACACTTTTAACACTGCAACACTGAAGCTTTAAGAGAGCTTAAAAGAACTAGAATTTTATTTTTGGTCACATGAGTAAGTCTAGCTCTTAGAAGAAAGTTGTCTCAAAGAACTGGTAATGGGAAATAAAGCATCCATTTCCAGCCAGACTCCACAGAGACTGAAAGACTTTTTGCTGTCTTATGGTTATTGACCTACAGAGCGCCAATCCCAAACGTGAGTATGCACTGAACTGTTAGAGGTGGGTTTTGCAGGGGAGTGAATGACTGCTGCGTGCACAGAGCTGTGGATCCAAGAGTAGCTGCTGGCCTGTGGGACCAGGCTGATATTAACCAGTGACAACAAATGGCGCCAGCTGAGCCAAGGAGCTCCGTGTACTTTGTAAGGGACAACTGTGTACACTGTCACCATCACAACTGTTCCCCTTGGTGGCAGTTTGAGTACAGGGGTCAAGGACGGAATGGAATTTAATAGATTGGCCTTTGCACCATGCCAGCCTGTGTGCTACCTGGTTTTGTAATTGAACAATGTGACATTCTGCTTAAGGAGTAAATCTACATTGACCTCTTTATAAACAGTATTTAAACAAGCATATCTTAAAATGGTACCTTTCTTGTCTTTAGCAAACCTTTCTGAGGATCGTGATTCTGAACTGAAATGTTTTTCTAGATGTATTGCTAAAATGGAAACAGCTTGAAACTCAGATATACAGTTTGCCAAGAGTCTGGCCAGCTTGATGAGGAGAGCTTTAAACTATGAATGATGAAAGACACGGACATACTGGAGCAAGTCCAGCAAAGAACCACAAAGATCATTCAACAGTAAGAGAATCTGACAAAAGCAGAAACTTTGAGAACGGGCACTGCTCAGTCCAAAAAGAATGTGCAAGGGAATCTCATTAAGTGTAAAAATGACTGACATGAGGGTATAAAGAAGAGAGTCAGACCCTTCTCAGCAGTGCTGAGTGATATTCTCAGTAAGAAAAATCAGTCAAGTAACCTAAGATCACCAGGGAGCAAATGTGAGAGTTATGAGATTAAAAGGCTGCTGTCCTTTGCTCAGTTTGTATACTAATAAATAAAAAAGAAAATTTTCCCATTCTCTTTGGAAAATCTTAACTGAATGAACCACATGAACTTCTATCAAGATGGAGAGAGACACTCAGATGCAAACACTGAACTGAACTGGGAAACCTTATAAATACCTTTGACATTTATGTGCTGCTTGAATCTATTTAAATAACCACGTCTGTCAGTTATCCTTCTTAGGAGTTTACATGTATCACAAGGGCTCAGGAATGGTCCACTACTAAGAACTACTCCATAAATAGTTTGATTTCTGTAGTAACTGTGAACGTCAAAGGCAAATGACATCATATGTATTAAAAACACAAAGGACAAATATTTCTGATATGCTCTGAAATTAAAACAGTTTGAAAAAATATAGCACCCTGCTCATTATGTTTTTAAATCAAACTACCTCAGCATGGAAAAGAATCAAGGCCAAATGCGTATTATTTTTGCCTTTATAAGTGCAGTGAAAATGACTGTGTGAGGTTATCTTCCAATGTTAAACCTCCATATATACAGATCCAATGTTAAAACCTCCATACATACAGATTCTACATTAAAATGCATTTTCTTAATAGGTGATCTTACTAAAAAGCTGGTAGGAAAGATGATAGCAAAATCAAGTTTGAAAGTGCCAGAAATGTGAATCAATTTTTTGGTATAGTTTCTTATAAAAACCTTAAATACAATATGAATTAGCATCACAAAAGATAAAATTTTCAATAGTATGGAAAATAAGGAGAGTAGAGGAGACAGAACAGAAAATGTCTTCTTCTAGCACAGAAACTTTAAAATTCATTACAATACTAGAACTCCAAAATATTTAAATGGTATAATTTACAAAATTCATTAAAACACTAACATGAGAAACACTAAAATGCAAAGAAATATCAGTAACCAATAGAAGTTCTTTATGAAGTTTATATTTGGACATAAAGACAGTTAAGGTGGGTTTTTTTTCAACAGTTGCTATATTAGTGATATTATGTTTCATCATGAACTGTCTGCACATATTGATTAACCATGAGTAATGGATGCAAATGAAGAAGTTGAAGTGATTTGATAGAACACAGTTTGGTACATATATGCACCTTACATTTATGGAAGTCTGCATTTTAGCATTAGGAAAATACAGTGTATTTGTATTGATGCTTTTTTGTTTTCTCATATTAATATTGTAATGAATTTTGTAAATGAGACCATTTAAACATTTTGGAGCACTACCATTTTAATTAATTTTAAAGTTTCTGTTCTCTTTCTGAAGGGAGAATGAGTGAAGATAGGCACCCTGACTGAGTTACACTGTTTTCATGTGTGATAAAGATGAATGTGTAAATCTTATACAGAAGATAATTTTCTGGAATTTTTTAGCTGACTACGAGACAGATCCACTACAGACCCTTCCTACTTCAAATAAACTACTATATAGAACTTTCCAAACTCAGTAAGAAAATACGACCAAACAATTAATGGGGAAAAACAGTTATTATTCCTTCACACAATTTCACTGGAACTCTTCAACATCTATCTTTTTTAAAGAGCAGCATGAAAAGTATTGAGCTAGAAATTAGGAAGATGACAGATGAAGAGAAATAATTTAATTCTGTCTAAATATGTCTAAAATTATTTTCCAGTCTCTGTTGCTTTTGTAAGTACTGATTAGCTCATGAAACTACTCAAAGACCAAGACAAAAGTCTTATGTCTTTTTGTGCAAAAATGCACAAAAGTACATTTCTTCTGCTGTTTTCTTGTGAACTGTACATGTATACAATGGTGAGAACATCTTGTGGTGCAGCTGCACAGTCCTGCCACAAAGTCGGTACCACCAGTTCACACCTGTACAGAAGGTGCTGCAGCCTCCCACAGCCAGCAGTGGGGGTCCTGCGCTCTCCCCCAGGCTGCTAGCCTGGTAAGTAACCCAGGCAGAGAAAGGAGCCAGGCCAGCATGTCTCCCTACTCTGCTAATTTTCACATGCACTTTCAAATCTTTATGGCAACTGCAGTTTGGCAAAAATTAATATATCCATATCACAGTTAGAGGGAAAACTAATGTACAGAGTTAGCTGCTCTTTGTGCACAAGAGGATCAGTGTCAGTTGCCCATGTTGATTCTTTTAGATCTGTTGATAAAGACGGATGTTGACACACGGTGGCCTCTGGCAGACAAATAAAGTTGTACTTTGATAATTACTTTTTTCATATTAAGAATTGCCAAAGTGTATATGGTCTATTTTTCTTATACTAAGAAACTTTCTACTTCTGATCAATGTGGATGCCACAAATAGAAATAAGATGAATTGTACTGCAGCCCTCCTATTGTGTTGAAATTCAGATCTGTTTCAATGAACACAAATCATTTGCTGTCATAGTTGGCACTTCTCACTTATGTAGCCCAGGGGTATTTGCTCCTAAAACTCAACAGTTTTCATCACTTCTTTTCCTTTCCTGTGAGTAATGTTCACCTTCCGATGCTAGGAAACCTCAAACATGTTACAAAGCTACAACCAGACTCAAGATCCCCTCTTTGCCCACTATCTGTCAGGTGTTACCACATTTCTGCTATTTAAGAGAGTGCAGATCTTGTTTTACCGTCTCCTGCACTCAATTTGAATTCAAGCCATTTTCTGATTTTATTCTTTCCTTTAGGCTATCTACTTTTGAAAAAAAAAAATTATATACAAGTCATATCTGGCTTTGCCGATATTCTAATTTTCTTACTCCATCTTCTTCTGGATAAATCACTTGAGCAAGGTCAGACTTTCATAAGGTTTTTTGGATTTCGCTTATTTGATGTATGTATACCTTCATAAGGATTTACTTTTAGTAATCCAGTTTCAATCATCTCCTATTTCAAGAAAAACTAAGCTTTGTGATTTTAGAATTTTCTCTGTAACATTCTGGTTTCCTCCCCTTATGCTTTTCTTATGCTTTTGGTCTGGATTTCTGTCTCTGGCATGTTTTTGAGCTCCCTTCCTTTACCTCTCACAAATACACGTGCGTCCATTAGTGCACGTGTATAATGTTGGCTAAGTATTTAAGTGGAACTCCTCACGTTAAGTTTCAGTGGAAATTTTTGTTTGCGTAGTACAATATATATACTGTGAATGAAGGAGATAACATACAGGTATACATATCTACACATCACATAATTTTAAAAGGTCTAAGAATTAATAGGTTAGTTTAAAATGCTAAAATGATACCCTTAGGATTTATGAGCTAAGAATGCTCAGGGGTTTAGTGTCCTGACATCTCTTTAATTAGCAGTCTCCAAGATGTTACACTAAGAAGATGCTAAGCCAGTGCCTTCTGTCATATCTCAAGAGTTTCAGAAGGCTTGGAAGCCACAGAGGAAGGTGAATGTACTATGCCTGTGAGCTATACAATATGTACAAAGTACCGTTTTCTTCCTAGTATCAAGTTAGGACTTCTTGCTGCCACTCCTGCTTTGATGGTAATGAATTTCTAAAAGAAGTCCTAAGAACAATCCAGCAAAAATGGGTGAGGCAAATAAAGATGCCGTTGAAAAATACTTGGAGAACAACCCCCAGTTTGCCAAGGAATATTTCGACCGAAAAATGAGGCCAGAAGTGGTTGGAAGTATGTTTAAGGTGAGCCCTGGAGATGTGAAGGAAGGAGTCAGCTTCAAAGACATGTCCCGTCTGGAGGAGTGTAACATACTTTTTGAGCTGATGATAGAAATCCAGGATGAAGGAGGCACTATGGAAAAGATAGTGCACAAAACCCTGCAGAGGGTGGCACAGCTGGTGGCAGCTGATCGATGTAGCATGTTTGTTTGTCGTGCAAGAAATGGTACGCCAGAGGTAGCTACCAGGCTTCTTGATATCACTCCAACTTCCAGCTTTGAGGACAATTTGGTGAAACCAGACAATGAGACTGTTTTCCCTCTGGACATCGGGATAGCGGGATGGGTTGCTCATAGCAAGAAGTTTTTTAATATACCTGATGTGAAGAAGGTAAGTGACTTCTCTTGGGGAATACGTTTCTGTACATTTGCTTAATCAGCTTCCTGCACAGGGTCCGTGGTACAGAATCATTCTTCAAAAACATGCCAGAGACAGAAATGCAGACCGAAAGCATGAGAAAAGCAGCAGCAGAGTTTGTTAAAACCCAGTAGAAGCACATCATGTAGGCTAGTGAGGTATTTCCAGTATCTTTGCACAACAGTTGTAATGTTATTTACTATAATAAGAGAGCAGAATATTTGATTAATAGAGATCAAGAAGTACTTGTGCTTCTTTTGAACAACACAGGCTCCTGTGTTTTCCAGTGTGGTCTTGCAAGTGTTCTCCCTTATCAATCTGTGCTGCCATACATGCATCTCTGCATACAATTAGTTTGCAGCTTTTGTAATGAGGATGCTTCTTTACAAGTAGGTGCATGAAGCTAGATGAAGATGATGTCAACATCTATGTTCAGCTTCAGGTCTGTCTTTGAATCTAAAATAGCTCCAAATTTTGAGTATGTCCAGACTCAGGGCTTTTGTTCAGAACAATCTATAGAAGAAGATTAATGAGTCAGAGCTGCTCTGACATTTTCAAAGTTCCTGTTGAATTTGCAGAGGATCACCTTCTTTAGTTATGGTGGTGGTAAGGATTATTACAAATGTTAATTAAAATGATGAGTGACCTAGCAGAAATTAAACGTGCATGAATGAGAGCTTCTTTAGAAACTGCTGTGAAATACATGGGGAAACATAAATGTGCTTTGATTGTTGTAGATTTCTTTGAAAATAGCTAACCTGGTATTATCATATGGTGACATCTTCGTCTCTTTTTAGTCTTATGTGGAAAAACTCAGCATAATCAAATGGTTCTAAGATAATGATACAAGGTGACTGTCTGGATTCCCATTATTTCCTACACAGTCAATTCAAAATTCTGGGCCGTTTTAGAGACTGAAAAAACTTCAATGTCCTAACCTCAATGTAAATAATAAAAATCTTTATACACAGCAGTCATGTATGTTTGCCAGGAGGTAAATAAAAAGTAATGTATTTTATCATGTTAAAAGTTGGCAGAGATAAAAGAAACAAAAGACTACTTTTAAAGCTCAGAAACAAATGAAAAAAAAAATGTGAAAAGAATGTTCCAATATATAGTAAACTACTTCAGATATAAGTAGGAATAACAGAAGGAAACAGAAGAATGATTGAGTTGAGAAAAAAAATCAGTTGATTTTTAACTGACTACTAAGATGCTTTCTTTAATGGCTGCTGTTCTGACAAGAAGCATATGACTTACTGCTTCTTACCACCACATGGGGAGATTGGAGGATAATCCTTCTAAATTCATAAGACTGATTACCTGAGAAAAGATCAGGAGGATCAAGAAAGATGTGCCGTCTATCAGACACTGCATTGCTCCTTAATATCATTATGTGAGAGGTGCCCAGAGCAGGGCTGCCCAAATATTTCTGCATTTGCAGTAGTATTTGTTCAAAATTTTGTGACAAATTTAATTTGAATATGCTTAAATAAGAGAAACTTGCTGTCCATCTAATCCTGCTAGGTATACATTTTGCACTCATAAAATCATTCACGTCAGCTGAATATCTGTCTAGCCATTAGTCAGTCACTCTAAGGTAATCTTTAATTAGGCATCCATTTACTCTCTAAATATTACTGAGCTCTGTGCCATTAGGCCCACACTTAAAAATGCAGTTAAACCATGCTGCCATTCATCCACACTTTGTAACTAAATATCACCAGAATCTTGACATTTTATAAGTTAATTGCAAAACTCAGAGATTTTGCTGGGAGTAAGATTTGTTATTTAAAAACAAGTGTGAATGTCTCAAAATTGTCACCATTTCCATTCTATTTGTACAAAAGACTCCATCCAAATCCACACTCCTCACACAGGCAAAGCTCCTACTAATGTCAACAGTCTTTACCTCCATAAAGAACCTGGAACTGCAGCTTTTGTCGGTACCTTTTAAGGAACATAATTAGTCTGTAGCAGCAGAAATAAGTAGCCACTGAAGCCTTTATCGTGTTTTTGAAAGGATAATTATTTTTCAGATCACTTCATATTCACTTCAGTCAAACTAGATTGTCTGCTACCCAAATCCTGAGCAAAGAATGACAAGCAAAGCTAAGACAGGCATTTTGCCTCTACTGCCTGGTCAGAATACAAAATGCACAATGAACATTTCTAGATGGCTACAGTACTTTAAAGATGTCATGTCTAAGCCATTTCTATTGTTGACACAATCCATAGCCAAACAGGATAGGCTTTTTTGAGTCTTAAGTACAGTGACAACATTGGCAAATCCACAGTGAGACATTTTGATGCTTCAATCACCACCCCTTTGTAACCAGAGTGAAGGTAATGAAAGATCACAACAGCAATAAATCATTGAAAAAACACAAGACTCCACTTTTAGTGCCTGGTAGCCAGTTCTTTAGGGATTATCTCCTTCTTCAACCTGGAAAGGTACCAATAAACGTGAGGAAGCTCCTCATCCTGACTAATGCTTCAGAAAAGAAAAGCAGAGGAAAAGATACAGACCTTCTGTAATTAACTTAGTAGCCAGAACAGTCTCCCCCGACAAGATTATGGACCTGTTGACTGCAAGAGCTAACAGTGTTTAATCCAGGATTTAATAGTAGTGAGAAACAGGAGGCCAGGCAGGACCACTACCCTAACAATTTGCCTCACATTATTCCCAGGGTCTGGCAGAGTGTGTGAATCAAATATCCCAAAGTAAAACAATAGATTGCACAAAATTTGATACGTCCATTTAGTATTCTTTAAATGTTAACGGGTAACATGGACAATATGATAAAGGAGACTACAATTACCTTACATCTTTTGCTGAGGCATTATTTCAAAATAAAACTAAGAACTAAGAAATAGTTAAACAAGGAGCATTTCTTCTGGGGAATCAAAATCTCATATTCTCAGCATGTGAGAACCAATAATAAAGACTACATATATTTTCTTTAATCCATCGTGTATTTAAATTATTGCATTATTCCTTTTAATTCAGAGATATTTGAAGACAAAGATTTAACTAAGGATTGGCAACTCAAGAAATAATATTCCTGGTTATATTATAAATATAAAATCATATAAATGATGAAAAAAATGTTTTAAGTTCAATGAAGGCTTTTGGATAAAGGGACTGAAATGTTTTGATGCTGAAATAACAAGATCTCATTTTTAGAAGTTCTGCACTGGAAACCACAACCCCCAATGAAGTGAAGAAGCAACAGTGTGGAGAGGTTCTGGTGCTTCCAACTCAGATTAAGCAGCCAGAACAGTGATCATTGTAGCACCTAATTTAACCACTGCCAACCTATGATACGGGACAACTGAATATCCTTCAACTCCAAACTGCAAGCACTTGTATCATCCTTTTGTAAAGTGAACCAGTTTCAGTTTGCATGAGTCTCTTTTTTGTGGGAACTCCTCTTTAATGCAAGGGTGGGAGAGACTTTAGTACAAGGCCTCTCTGAAGTGACAGGAGCTTCAGACTTATGGGAATGTGCCATTTCCCAGACCCCAGGCTGTCTGAGCCTGGAATGAAGAAGAAGAGACTACATCACTTTTCCTGAATCTACACTAAAATGTAAAAGAAATCAAATACCTTTTGAAGAGGGGAGAGAAAAGAGTGAAGGAAAGCATGGTTTTGCAGCTCAGTGGCTCAGAGTCCAACGTAATAGTGAGGATACCTGGACACTAAACAGTTGTCCAGCTGTTGTGTGTAAACAGTTGCTCTGGTAATGCACAGCAGTGGTCTGGGGACCAGGCAGTACTCTTAGACTCACTCCTAGGGCAAGAACACATTGCTGGAATCAGGCACATCCATGTCAAAAATATGGAGCAGTGGGAAAGCACAGGATAGGGCAAGATGCTCAGAGACAGAACCGGTTGCTCTGAAAGTGGAAAGAATGGAGTCAGTTTCTGGTGGAGTTGGTAGCAGCACAGTCACTTAAGATGGCTCAGTTCTCAACTCATGTTCTGCTAGTCCTCTCACGGTGTGATCTTGGAGAAGAAGCCCAAATATCCAACATACTGACAAAGCAGAGTATGCTTAAAAAGCTTCAAAGGCCAGAGGAAGATGGTTAAAATAATTTTAGAGTAAAGTTCTTGAGAAACAAACTCAGAGTTGTTAAGAGGAGAAGAAATGAGAGCAAAGATACACATCGCTACAGAAGTGCTGCCTTCCTAAATAAGAATTAAAAGAAACTAAAAATGGGGAAAAATGGAGAGGTGTCCTTTTACTTGGGAAGAACTTGTGTTATAAATGTTAATGTCTGCTCCTCCATTTTATCTTACCATCCTGATAATAAAACCCAGATTGTCATAAACTCATATTCAATACAGTAAATCTTAACTGGAAAAATGGAAACGTGTTCCAATCTGCTATACAAACAAAGATTTAGTCAACTTACAAGAAAATATTTTAATACAGGAACAGATTTCTATTAATAGTGCCTACTAGAAGTAACACTCAAACCTTTAACTCTTTCCTTGAATGAATTTCTGTTAAGAAAGGAAAGCTCCGAAAACTGAAGAAAAAAGAACATTAAAAAATTAAAATGAAAAGCTCGTTTTTAACCTGATTTTCTTGGTTTATATAAAAAAAATTCTTAAAGCAATATAATACAGATAACATTTCCAAAATTTGCAAAATAGCCACTACATACAGCAAATGACAAGCAGACATTTAATTGACATGACTGAAAAGTTCAACCTCCAGATGCATTAAGTATGTGTTAAACTCTACTTGATTCAATTTTAGAACTATAGTGATCTTGAAGATACCAAAGCTTGTTCTGTGACGCTAGGAAGTTACATGTCAAAATGCTGTTGGTTTACATCCCTCACAGTACAAATTTTTGAGTGTGGACTAATGAACGGCCAACTCATTAGCTAATTGGTTTTGGATCAGATTGATAGCATTTTCATAGCAGATGGCAGATGCTTTTTACTTTCCATTCATACTCAATTATGTCATTATGAAACCAAAGGATTTGTGAGTTGAACTTAGGATAGGCACAAATAAGAGATGAAGCAATATAGCAAGCAGGCTGATTCCACCTACTCAGTGGTAAAAATTTTGTTTGAGAAATCTGAACTAATGTAAGCCAATCAGTGGGAGAACAAAATATCAGGAAGAGAAGAAAATACTGGAGGGCTACCAGAAAGAAAACCAGAAACAGGTACAGATGGTGCAAAGAAATGTGTGATAATGAGGAGACTGTGACACTAGCTCCAGATGTCAGAGGTTGCTGTAGTTCCTGTTCCATTAGTGCTCCAAACCCGCTCCTGGTCATTGCACACCCAAAGGGTATTTTGGGTCAAAAAGGCTATTTTGACCACTCTGAGCTCACCTATCCAACCCAGAACCTCCTGCCCAACATGAGCAAAGCAGTTGTAACTGCAAGGGGTCCTAGAAAACTTCCTCTGTGCTTTGTAAGAGGAAAGAGGTGGAGGAAAACAGGTGCCTGCTCTCTTGGCACCACCACCACCACCTCAGCTGCAGGATTAAGTCTTAACACTTCTCCATAACTGTGATGTTTGAGGCACTTCACCAAATTAAAAATGGAGAGGCAGGCTGCACAGCAGATACTGACAGGTCACTCAGAGTTGACCCACGAAGGAAGGAACAGGAGGAGGTTTTTGAATGGGAGAAATGGTGATGGTGATACTAAAACCAAGGCATAAATGTCATCTGTGGCATATGAACAAAGTGACATCATGCTGCTTGCTAGCAAGGGCCCCAGTCAAAGAGGCAAAGGCTTATTAGATAGTCTCATTTCCTCTGCTGTATGAGTCCCTGCTGTATAATTGGAGTCATGGCCTGGCTAATTCCATCTCCCATGGCTTGGATCCTGGGCCAGCTTGCTCCCTTCTTTGCATCCTTTGCAGTGAGTGTATTAACTTATTCCTCCCTCCAGTGGTGGCAGCACCTTGGTTTGTTTGTGTATAAATTAAGAGCAGAAAGAGGAGCTTGGCTGCTTGTCTGCCTGTTAATAATATCTTTCTATATTGGGCAAGAGGTCAGCAGAAGATTGTCTTTCTTGCATTTGTATGAATTACATACTTTTGTGCATGTGATGGAAATGAAAATTAACAAGGGTTGCACTATCTCATTACTTACAATAGTTTTGTTTCATTTTCTGATAAAATTTAAACTCGAGAAATAATTTACACTGCAAGTTTTAACCTGGATTTTCCAGTAGTGCAAAACTCACTTGCCTCAGATTGCATTTTGCCATTAAACCCAAAAGAAATTCTCAAGGCTTAATGTAGTGTTCTGGAGCACAGCGTAGCAAATCCTAAAATAACATTATGAATTGGGAAATGTACTTCCTTTGTGAAATACTGTAGGATGGTTAAAATAATATTAGAGTGATAGTCTTCATTGTGTTTTAAGCTTGGTGTAAAATAAAGCCTGTGAAAGGTTAGACACTTTTGCAGAGCTCTTTTTCATACTTTGCTTAAGGAATTGTGGGATAACTAAGAGCAACCAATGAAGGAGAATTCATCATGAAAGAAAAGGTCTTTCAAAACTGGTAAAAGGGAACACAAAAGAACATATCAGTCCCAAGAAAGGAAACAAGATATGCAGGGAGAGACATGAAATAGGAGACACAGGATGATTCCTTTTTTTTGGGCAATATCAACAAGGAATGAACCACGTAATTGTAAAGCATTATCTGCTCATGTAGTCTTTTACAGTTAGCTTCTTTGTTTAAATGCCTGTGATTCCCAAGGGAATGAGTTTTTCTCACTTATATTTGTTTTACCTTATTTTACAACTTACAGTTGTGTAAGTACAGTTCAGAAACAGATAGGGTATAGTCTCAGTAAGAAAGTGTATTTTTAACTTGCATATGAGGAAAATAAAAATTATTTTTAGAAAGAATGACCTTATTTTTCCCTTTCACAGAGGTGTAAACACTGTTTTCACAACACTGATTTCTGATTTAGAAAATTCAAGTGGCAGCAATGAGATGGAAATTAAGCTTATAAAACTTCAAGGAATTGAAAAGATGTGGCCAAATGATCTAAACATAGAACATCATATTGATATTTCATTGGTAATGAAATAATAATGTAATGGTGTTGGTAAACAGAGAGAGAAAACTGGTGTCATGGTTTAGAGAATAAAGAAACATAAATTAGCTACAAATTTCAGGTGTATAGGTTAGATCTATAGTAGTCTGCCAAACCCTACTCCATTTGCCTTATATCACCTATAAGAGAAAGATGAACACAAAGAGGTGCCCTGATTTTCCAGGACACGATGCACATCTTAGGGTATATCCACAGAATTGATCATTGTACACTAAGTGGCCAGGTATCTTAGCTTGAAATGGAGCTAGTAGAAAATGCTTGCAAATGTACTACAGTTAGGGAGTTATCAACAGATTGCTTTTCCCTCTTTTTTTTCTTTTTTTTTTAAATCTGTTTTATGATTTAAATGAGAGCTGAAACTTCATGACATTGCTCTAAAAGATAGTTAGATTCATAAGATTGGATTCAAGCTAAGTGTCCACATTCATATATTTATGGGAGCACCAAGGTGCTCTTTTGACTGTAGTACTGCAGAGCACATTACTGGCTTGTTTATGAACATAGTTTTCTAGACTTCGTAAAAAGTGATTTTCTTTTAAAACAAAAGGCACTTATTTTCTCAAGAGAAAATATTTTAAAACCGTCGTTGGAAATAAAGGCTTCAAAACTCCTAGCAATTATTTGCAAAATATTCAATATTGAAAAGCCTAAATCTAAGCACAAAATTTTGGTTGTATATGCAAATCACATGTGATAGGAGTCTTTCTATGTGCTGTGGGAATGCTGCCAATGTGTTACAAGGTATTTATATCATTCTGCATTTATCTAGGCATAATTCAGGATGGCTTCTCATTACCAAACTTTTTGTTTATTGACACAGAGTTGCATTAAGATTTCCCTATCCTCTGCAGAAACTGTATGAGCGAAGTGTTTCTTCTGAACGCTACTGTGCTCCACTGCTTGTACATTCAGTCCGGAGTTATTAAATTAAGACTCAGCAGATGAGTCCTGCTGATTTAGCTCACTTGGTGTATTCAGAAATATTCAGAAATCCAGGAGCATCTGAAATTTTTATTTATTCCCTCATAGCAGTGCACAGTGGTCTAAAACCAGGAACTTGGACCATTATGCTAGACCCTCTTGGTGAGGCAGAGATACTACAAAACAAATTATCAAATTTTCTGTCTGATTTGTTTTATTTTGAGTGGCTAAAACAGTCAGAAATGCAGAAATTGTTACTGAAGACCAAAAGCACACCCAAAACCAGAATGGCTGTGTCAGTAACACACCTCAGAGAAAAGAAAATATATCCATGTAATAACATACTTGTTTAATGAACTGCAGGACAGTATTTGATTCTTACATAGAAGAGGTAGATTGACTGACATTTCCCCTGGATGTCTGTTAGTGAGATACCTCTACACCTTCCTCTGAGAAAACCAGAAAACAACAACTCAGGGAAAGTCTGACAGAAATAGAGACAGAAAAATATCCCCTCCTTACCTGGACAATATATTTGAAACTGGTTACATTTATAATTATGACTTACAAATACAGCCTGATACATTGAACTACAGAGAAAACATACCGATTACTTTTATTCTTCCCAATGTGATTTATGGGTATTACACAGGCTGTCCTTAAGAGAATCGATTCTCTGTAAGAGAGCCCAGGCAGCAATATAGAAAAGACATTTCAGGGTTACTTCCACCTATTTAACTGCTTTCCCAGAAGGAAAATCTAAAATGCAAATGTAAAAGATGGGCTTTCTAAAGACTATGAAGAACTGAAGGAAAAAAAACCAAAAACCTCAACCCTGTCATTCTGAACACGTAATAAAATCCAGTCTACCTTCTCAGTGGTATATGCTATAAATTCAGCATATAAATTCAGCATATACCAGAAAAAAATTGCTAGAATCATTCTTAGGATTAAGAGGAAATATCCAAATAGTAGACAAACAATTTTAGTTCTGGTATTTCCTAGCCTTTTAGTGCTTGATTTCACAACCTAGAAAACGTTTAAGTAGATTTGTGTATCATTTACGAAAGCAGAAGTTCCATTATGTGACATCCTGCAACAACCACCGTCCCACCAGCAAGGAAGACACCTTGAGATCCACCATACAGATCTTGGCTGCCTAAGCAGTAATTAATAGCTTTGTGGGTAAACGTGCAGTGACAAGTCAGTCACTCTATAAGCGGGCTCATAAATATTTGCTAATAGTGGGGGATTGGTGAGGTTTGTGAATCTCTGTTCCATCCTTAAAAGAAGACTCCTCTGGCCTCCCTCTGGCTGGCTGCCATCCCTTTCCATGTTATAATGTAGTCTGACCTTCCTTGGTTACCAGGCCACTTGCCACCTCTTGACATTGTCATTTAACACCAACCCCTGATCACCTTGAGAAATCATAAGCAGACCTGATAGAGCGAATTCAGGGAGACTCCACCATTGACTGCAGACCAGGTCTGGAATGCTCATCTCTTTGAAAAAGAAGTTTGAGTACTGACTTGTTAGCAGTGGCAGATGTGATGGGATGGAAAAGGCTCAGTGAAGACGGAGTCTGGCTATTTTAGCTGCTTAGCAGAACCGTGTCACTTCTCAGTATGCACATACTAACAAATTTCAATTCCCCACCTCGTAACTCAGCTCATTTGCGTGTATTATTGTAAGGACATCACAAAACAGAACAATCCTTGACAAACAGATTTCCTTGGCAAATTAAAAATCCATCTATATACTTAAACACTAAAGCATTTCAAAGAACACACCAAGAATTTCTTTGCTATGAGGAAATTAAACAGTTTTCCATGAAATATGAACTAGCTTCCCAGTATTTTTTACATAAAAGAATGAAAAGAACCACTTTTACCAAACCCTTCTCAGCATTTGGTTTCCAGGGTGAAACTGGTGGCGTAGCGAGTTGTGGCTCTTTTGTTGGTCTTGTGGTCTCACTCCCGCAGGATCACACACCCAACAACAGGAGCTCTGTGTCCTGATCCCCTTGGTGCTACACTCTTCCCACCAGAAGAGCCTGTTGAGCAGGGGGCAGCAGGAAGGGGAGTTGGTGAGACAGGAAGGAGCAGGAAACAGCTCAAGCAGATGCATACCTGCTGGGGATGCCAGAAAGTTCCACCTCTCTGCCAGAAGCAGGTTTAGGCATGTACATTCAGGACAGACGGTAGTTTAAAACATTGTACAATGGGACAGTATGATGAATTTTATCTATAGAAAAAATGAAATTATAATAAATAGTAAGAGACCTATGGAGTAATTCTTTTACATGCAAGACATATGTATTAGACTCTCAGGTAGTCACAAAGTCATATTACTCTCTCATTTATTCCAGATTTTCCCATCTTTGTAACCTCGAATTCCTCATCATTCTAATAAAAAAAACCCAACTGCACAGAACTGGGTTTCAGAAGCTATATTCATAACCAATGCCTAAGTTAAGCTTGTACAGGTAACTCTGCAAGATCAAGTTAAATAATAAATAGGTATAAACCTATTGCACTGTGAAACTGTTCATAGCATTGCAAACATAAATTATTAAATGAAATGATCACTTGCTCTTGATGTGGTAACTAATCATTATGTATTTCATCTGCAGTTTGTTTTTCTCCCCCTTCTCTTTCAGAACAACCATTTTTCTGACTTTTTGGACAAAAAAACTGGTTATACAACAAACAATATGTTGGCAACCCCAATTATGCAGGGCAAAGAGGTGCTTGCTGTTGTGATGGCACTCAACAAATTAAATGCCACTGAGTTCTCAAAAGAGGATGAGGAGGTAATAACCTGAAATGTCACACAACAGTACAGTTGGTAGTTCAGCAAGTAGTTTGAGTAAATCTATCTCTTGATTTGACACATTTATCTTATTTGTTTATCATTCTTAGGTCTTTAAAAAATACCTCAATTTTGTATCTTTGGCCATAAAAACTCATCATACGTCATATCTCCACAATATTGAATCCCGAAGAAGTCAGGTATATAATTTCTTATTGATAATATTTATTTTGTGAGAACTCATTATTATTCCCACTATTTTATATTCTTGTAAGCTTATTGAAGTAAGGATAGCATCTATTAATTTTTTTTTTTTTAATTTGGTAACAATAATGCACCCTATAATTTTAGACTGTAATGCCGAGTATTCATATATTTATGTTTTCTTACTGTTGTGAACATTCATTCTCTTTCTCTTTTGTTGTGAATAGATGCTTTTGTTGTCTGCCAACAAAGTATTTGAAGAGCTAACAGACATAGAACGACAGTTTCACAAAGCACTATATACAATTCGAATGTATTTGAACTGCGAAAGATACTCTGTTGGTCTGCTGGATATGACTAAAGAGAAGGTAATAAAAATTTTGTCTACTTGATAGAAATGTGCTACTCCTAACTTTCAGTTATAAAATCCATCCTTCTAATTCATTTGTTCTGAATATTTCTAGTGCATGTCTCTCCAAGACATGCTTTCTAATCCTTTCAAATAATTTATATAAAATCTAACCACACTATAAAAATGTAACGCCAAATGTAAGCATGGCAAAGGATACAACCATGATAACATACGGGCTAATTCTGAAATAATTTTTCATATTAATAATTCCATGTGAGAAAGGGTCGAAGAGAAAAGTGCAGGTCTGATTACTGCTTTATAAATACCTGCCTTCTAAAACAACAGTTAAGCTGTACAACCACACAGAGATAAGCTTCAGATTAGTCTGCAATTTACTGGCAAACATTTCTTGCCTGGAATATATTTAACAATGTTTTCCTAATATTGCCTGAAATGGGACCACTGTACAGCTATGAAGGTGGAAAAAATAAAATCCACAGATGTCGTATTATCTATGAACACAGAATAGATTTTTTTTTTCCTTTTGCTAATCCCTGTGTGTTGTTTCCTCAGGAGTTCTATGATGAGTGGCCAATCCGGCTGGGCGAGGCGGAGCCTTACAAAGGCCCCAAGACACCTGATGGACGAGTGAGGATACCAATTTTTCTTTTAATGAATCTTAATTTTGACATTGGGGTTGTACAGGTCACCTATATCTTTTTCTCTTTTTATTTAGGAAGTCAACTTTTATAAGATTATTGACTATATTTTACATGGAAAAGAAGAAATTAAAGTAATTCCGTGAGTATTCATTGGTAGCCTGCAAATGTGTGGTAATTAGATACGTTGCTGGGATAGAATAACAATAATATGTCCTTATTGTAGAAATAATTTAATTTCAGTCTCTCTTTCTAAAGGTCACCTCCAGCAGATCACTGGTGTCTTGTCAGTGGATTGCCAACATACGTTGCTGAAAATGGATTTGTAAGTTCATAGCAAAAATAAAAATTAAAAGTTTTAGTTCATGCAGTTATTCTGATTAAACAAAAAAAACCTCCAATCTTCCCCACAATCAAAAACCTCTACAAAAATACCATGCTGCTTCCAGTGTTATTGGTTCCCAGTGATATCAAGCGAATCAGTAGTCTGGTTTGAGACAAGCCATCAGCACAAACAGCCAAAACATGAAGAAAATTTCCCTCTGATTGTGGTGACATTGGAGGAATAATATGTGTGTCTGATGTCACTTTCCAGGTATGCTATCCCAGCCTCACAACAAAATGTCGAAGTAAGAAAACCATCATATATTTTTTTTTTTCCTTGTCTATTCTTGCATAGACAATATACATAATCCAAAGTTGTGACATTGAATTGCTGGGGTTTAAACCCCCAGTCCTGAATGAGGGTTGACATATGGATGATGTCCACAACCAGGCAAGAAAGACTTCCTGGTTGATTTTCACCCCAGGTTTGGTAAGACTTGGGTGGGAAACAATTAGATCACCACCAGGTGCTGCTTCTTTGGCATTGACATCAGGTGTCCTGCCTCCAAGTTAATAGCTTGCAATGGTGTTGGAAAAGTTTACTTGCATAGTGGGTGTATTGTGTAGGGTTTCCAGTTATTGGAAGGGCTCCTTGACTGTCCACTGCAAGTAGAGTTCCCAGCAATGGTGGGAAAAGATCAAGACCAGGACAGAAAGAGGATTATATATGTAATTTGGCTTTCCCTTGACAATTGCTGTATGTTTGGAATTGGGCTGATGGCCTGGCTTATTCCTCCTCCCATGGCCTGGTTTCTGACTCAGCTTGCTCCTTTCTTTGCTGCATCATGTCCTGTGAGTGAATGCATCAATCTATTTATTCCTTTGGTGGTCAGACATCTCATATCTTTTCTATGTACTTTGGAATTGGATGGTAAAGTCTTTCCTATATGTATACTGCTAGTGGCCTTGTCCTTCCTGCCGAC